>NC_088875.1:48629970-48839970 GCF_032884065.1 Artemia franciscana
GGGAAAAAAATTAGCGTGGGAGGGGGCCTAGATGCCCTCCAATTTTTTTGGTCACTTAAAAAGGGCACTATAACTTTTCATTTCCGTTAGAATGAGCCCTCTTGCGACATTCTAGGACCACTTGGTCGATACGATGACCCCTGGGAAAAAAAAAAACAAACAAACAAATAAACACGCACCCGTGATTTGTCTTCTGGCAAAAGAATACAAAATTCCACATTTTTGTAGATAGGAGCTTGAAACTTCTACAGTAGGGTTCTCTGATACGCTGAATCTGATGGTGTCATTTTCGCTAAGATCCTACGACATTTAGGGGGTGTTTCCCCCTATTTTCCTAAATAAGACAAATTTTCTCAGGCTCGTAACTTTTGATGGGTAAGACTTGATGAAACTTATATATTTAAAATCAGCATTAAAATGCGATTCTTTTGATGTAGCTATTGATATCAAAATTCAATTTTTTAGAGTTTTGGTTACTATTGAGCCGGGTCGCTCCTTACTACAGTTCGTTACCACGAACTGTTTGAAATTCATTTTTGTGAAATGATGTAAACTAAATATTATAAAGTGGCAATTCTGTACCCAGGACTAAGGCCGCGTTTTCATTTGGTGTTCTACAAGTAAAACGGCAAACAAATCAACCATGAAACAGCGAGAAAACTGTTTTTCAACCCAGCATAAGAAAACGGGACTTCCAAGTTGCTAATTAATGTGGCACTTTGCCCAAAAACGCCAAATGTAAACGCAGTTTAAGGAGTGCAGCTTTGGATGAAACAGAGCCCTGCCTACTTAGAAGGTTGAATCTTTATTTGTTTTTCAAGCTCTGCGATTGAAACAAATAATTGGTTTTGAAGCCAAAACCAGCTTATTCATCATGAGCCCTATACTTTATTTAATACTCCATTTACTCCATTTATCATACCAAAGTTAAAAAAAAATCCCTCATCACCTATTTGTGTGTTTTCTAACCCTGAAAGTTTCCAAAACTCAAAACCGGTCCGTTTTAAATCATCGAATTACGTGAGTCCAAATTGTTAATATGATAATTATCTTTCAAGGTCACAAAGTTCCAAATTGCATTTCTGATTTTATTTAAATTTGTTAACGCAATAGAATGTCATAAGAATTAGAAGCTCTCCTATTACTGCAAAAGAGAGATATATACTCCTTTTCAAGCCTAAGTAAACCGCTTAAGCCAGCAAAAAGCCCCGGGGCCTTCAGAAAAATGAAGACTTATTGTAAGCCGAGGCGCACCATACAAAGACAATGCAAACCCTACGTTTGCGGGTCTTAGCAATTTTTTTTATATGTTAATCACTTGACCCAAAGTCTTTCAAAATAACTATTTCTCTGACCAGGGGCACCAACTCACGTGGATGTATATATATATATATATATATATATATATATATATATATATATATATATATATATATATATATATATATATATATATATATATATATATATATATATATATATATATATATATATATATATATATATGTATATATATATATATATATATCAGGAAAAGAGAAATCACCAATGCAACAGCACAAACACAAAAAAAAGAGACAGAAGGAGAAAAGGAAGACTATTTTCCTAAATTAGTGATTAATATAGACCAGCACTTGAATGAGGCCTTAACCCTACTCATCCATACAATCACATAGGTCAAACAGCATAGCCACACACAATCAACCATAAAAAATAATCCATGGACAGGCAGTCATGTCGTCAATAAGTATAAGTCGTCATTTACCAAACAATAGAAAAAATAATATAGAAAAATAATTCAGAGGCAACACCCAACATAAGGGCTCATCAGGAGAATACACTGGCCTATATAGGGTTTCGCCACTCTAAATTCTCTACCCAGCACAGTGTTGTGGCTACCACAGAATATCCATGGCATCCCCTCGTCAGGTATCACCCCCAAAATACATGCCTATGAAAAAAAAACAGCAAATGTAAAACAACCAAGTAAAACCAAAACAAGCTTATCCTGTTAATATATCCCTCCATTTAGCAACAATAGGTAAACTAAATATTATAAATTTTACCAAATCACAAATTTCATTTTAATAATTTATGTGCGGAGAGCCAAAACCAAACATGCATTAATTCAAAAACGTTCAGAAATTAAATAAAAAAAAACTAATTTTTTTAGCTGAAAGTAAGGAGCGACATTAAAACTTAAAACGAACAGAAATTACTCCGTATATGAAATGGGTTGTCCCCTCCGCAATCCCTCGCTCTTTACGCTGAAGTTTGACTCTTTGCCACAATTCTACTTTCTAAAACAATTAAAAGCTTTAGCGCAAAGAGCGAGGGATTGCGGAGGGGACAACCCATTTCATATACGGAGTAATTTTTGTTCGTTTTAAGTTTTAATGTCGCTCCTTACTTTCAGCTAAAAAAATTAGTTTTTTTTTATTTATTCTCGATAAGCTTGCGTAAACTGTTCTGAACTGTCAGCTGAAATACAAATTTTAATTAGCAGTTCAAGCACTAGCTTTTCAAACCAGCAAACCAGTTTTTCCTCACCTTAAGGGGGGAGACTATCATCAAAGAAATACGTTTGCCACTCTTGAAGCAACAGCGTACTAAGTCAACGAACAGTTGAAATTGATACTAATGAGAGTTAGATCAAATCGACACAACTTTCCCCTAGAAGTATTCTAGAATTTTTGAACAAATTAATGCCCAAAAACGTCAGCCCACGTCTGTTTCATCTTATGTTAAAACCCTTAAAATTGGAGTAAAAATCGAAAAGCGACGGAGAAGAAATTTCTGTGTCAGTTTTTCTGATGAAAACTAACAAGTATTTTCGGCACCTGGGCAGTGCTAAAATTAAATCGGAATAGGTTTCATTGCCTCGGCATCTGTTTAACTACCATCATCTATTTTATGTCTGTAGGACACTACTGATTTTTGTCTAGTACAAGAAATTCACAGAAACGTGATATTCGAATTTGGCTTCTTCATGCGGATAGTTTTACGTTACCTTTTCTAATTACCAAATTCGCCGATATTATAAACAATTCGAAAAAAATTAGAACAAAATTCGACGCTGTCACACCTAAAGATCGTACCTGACATTTTCACAATTCTGGGAAAATTGTCAAATGCCGACTTCTAGGCTTTTCCCAAATAGGGGATCACAGCAAAATGCAGATCCGGAGAATTATAGTATAATTGGACATACATTACACTGATGATATTCCCTTTGAGGACAGCATAGTGATCAATTTTGGGGATTGTTTCAGAAGTGTGAAAAGGTTAGATAAAACATTTCGGAGTGAGTATGGCTGATAACAGCGTTGGAAATTCATAGCTAGTTAATTTTTTCCTTTTTTTTACCCCGAATATTTTAATTTTTATTCCTGGAGTTTCTGTGTTGTATGAACTTGAAGAATAGCTAAAACAATTTCTAATAGAGGCTAAGATGAGTAAATATGACTAGATCTATATTTAAATACTGGAATGGGGATAGCTCCAAAATTTAATTTAGATGATGACTTAAGGTCAAACATTCAATGCCAAAATTTTGGTTTTTGAGTAAGGTAAGAGTAGAATTCCTCGAAAACTTCGACTTTTTATCTCTATCAAGTGTAATTTTTCTCATGGGAAAACACAGGGAGATTTAGGGATCTAGAACGTAAAGATAAAGATTTCTGTCGAAGACTTCAAAGATTTTGTTTAAATTTGAAAATAAAAGCAATAGGAGATCTAGAGGTTTGGGTATCCAGCCGTTTAGGGTTTATGAACTGCTTTGAAAAGTACGAACAGGATGGAAACATCATCGGGTTCAGCGGTGTTACCGGTGGTGACAACCCAGAAATTGATAAGAGAGTCCATGTTCGCCATTTATAAAGATCAAATGTCGTGGTTTAAATTACACAAATAACAATGTATACCATTTAAGTCATATTTTACTCATTTCTTCAGCTAAATCTGAAAAAATTTTCTCATCAATTCACAGACGCTTACGTACAAATTTGTTTAAGAACTATGCGTATATTTTTTAGTAGGGGAAGCTAAAAGAACTTCCCTCAAGTACAAATGCTACCTCCTCCATACTGCCTTCCCCGTGACATCGCGCCCCATCTTTCTCCACAATGGTGCCAGAGATACAGCCAGACAAAATATATTTGCCTTTGTTTTTCATTGCTTGAATTGTCGTATCTCTTTGTTAACGAGCATTGCGAAATAACTCCCGGTCAATAGCATTACATCATTAGGAAAGAAAAGAATCGAAGGAATGAGTATGTTAAGAATAATTTTAAACGATGTAAAAAATGAAAGGGAGCATCACAATCTAATTGTCAGAGACTTTCGGTAAAACTTCTATTGGTAGACCACTTCTAAAGGAATAAAGGTACTTATTAAATATCCTGACTCCACCTAGAAGTCAAGTTAGGTTAATCCTAATGAAATATACCAAAATAGATGAAAATACAAGTAGTGACGGCCCTCTGCTTTGAGGCGTACCCATAAAGGGTAAACCTAGAGCTTATTAGGCCCTCAAGACATTACTACAAGCACCTGCGCAATACTTTAGCACAGGTGTAACGGTATAGTACACCTACTTAATAGGGAATATTTTCTTCGAGATGCAGATGTCTCTTACGTAACAGGGAACGTTTGCTTTGGATGTTACATCATAGGGTTTGGGTGTTTACTTTTGGTTGTTGGACCAGCAAACTGTTCATAATATTTTGATTCGGGTAAAACATTCTACATGATATCTATTGCACGCAAGAAAATCCCCTGTTTGCGCATACCAGAATGATTAAACGAATTGCGTGTTCCAATATAGCTGCAATAATTGACATGCCGAGGGGAAAATCGATTACTAGACATTGCTTACATCTGATAAGCATATGCATGTCAAGTAATTCTTTAGAATGTTATCAAATAATATTAGGGCTTGTTCATAATACACTTTTTTAGTAATAAAGTCTTTTATTCTGTTGGAACTTGAATGTGCTATCGGAGATGGAATAAAAGCAAGAGTATCATTATGGTTAGAATACAGAACACCTTCATAAATGGTCAAAAGTCCTTCTTTCCCTCTTCACTGTACTGAATTTAGCACTTATATTAGAGGCAATCTTAAATGAGCATACCCGTGTGCATAGACTACAAGATGTTTAAGTTGCATTAGTGAAACATATTGAAGTTTTATCGTGGAACAAATAATTTAAAGAATTAAGGCTTTTGTACATACATATTATGTTAATGAAAACATATTTACAAGCATTACTAAAACACAGAAAAAAAAAATTAAATCACAACAAACGAAAAAAACAAAACGTGATAAAGCTTATAAAGGATAGAATATAAGCAAAAAGAACCATGAATTAAAGCAAGGTGGGAACCCTAGTAATCAAGTCGAGAGGGGAGGGCTGATATTAGAGATAAATTTAAGCCCTATTAAGAGCTATTTATAGGGGTCTTAGTGAAACTGCCACGTTTCTATTCTCTATTAGACATGCCTGCAAAAAAGATAGACAGATTTTTGCACTCAGTTATTTCCGAAAAGTTTTATTGAAAATAAAACGTTTCATTGAGTCAAGTCGTTATTGAAAGTGCATATTCAGGCCACCGTGGCATTGTTTGGCTAGCCCACCCCCCTAGCAAGCAATTCCAGAGAGGGTGGATTGTTATTAGAGGTATATCAAATCCCAATTAGGAAATAATGAAAAGGTCTTAATGAAAATGCCTCGCTTCTATTCCTCTATTAGATGCGCCTGCATGTTACTTGTCATTAATTCAAATCGTGATAGTAGCAAAAACACAAAAAAAGAAACTTGCAAACTAGGAAAAAGAGACAGAATTTTGCATTCGATTATCACCAAAAGGTTCTAATAATGTCAACGTTTCTTTGAGTCGTATTTCCCACCATCGTGGCAATATCTGGCAATATCGTGGCAATAAACCACCCTAGCAAACAATTCAAAAGAGGGATGGTTATTATTGGAGGTAAATTTAAGCCAATATTAAGAGATATTCCCGGGAGGTCATAATTGCTATATTAGACGCGCCTGCAAGAGAAAGAGACATATTTTTGCATTCGGGTATTTCTGAGATGTTTAAATGAAAGTGCCAAGATTCTTTCGACCCAAGAATATGCATATCATGTCACCGTGACAATATGTGGCTGGCCCACCCCCAAGCAAATAATTCCAGAGGGGAAGGCTTCTTATTAGAAATAAATTTAAACCTTACTAAGAATTATTTCTGAGAAGTCATTAGAAACTGCGTCTTTCTTTGACCGGGTGTTAGGTTTCAGTACCCTCGGCCGAAAAATTCTGGTAGAAACTCAATATAATCCCACTCTACTAATCCCACTTTACTAAACGATAAAAAAACTTCTTGCCACTCCCAAAGATCGTCCATTTTAACCAACCTTTTACGGCCAAACAAAAAGCAGGTTGTGCCTAAATTGAACTGGAGGAGGTAGCAAGGAAGGATTTAAGCGAGACTAGAATTTCTTGGGGCACTGTAAAGAGGGATCTTTTAAATCGATTGGAAAGGAGGTTGAGTGTAAAGAGCTATGTTGTCCTCAGGCAGCTCGGTGCTGCATTGAGTTATTAGTAGTGGTAGTAAAAGTAATAATAATAATAATATTTATAATATTATTATAAATAACAAAATAAAAATATTTATCATAAGGAGTATATTATAATACAGAATATTTAATAAAATATGTTCATGTAATCATTTATATAAAATTAGTTGTTTCGGAATGCTTCCATTTTAAGTGTCTTTGAAAAGATTTTTTATTAGTGGGCTTTCGATTATTTATTCAGATCGTCAGTTGCACAACATCCCAGTGATGGCTCTTTGACCCAATTTTTCCTGAAAGTAATGTTTTTATCAGTGTATCAACGACCGGTTACTAAAAATAATTGAAGGATGTAGTAAAAAAAATATGCGAAATAGCGCTGCGGGGTCTAATTTAATGTCAGTATAGGTATTTAAGGCAATTTTTCCTGTCATATCACACCAAATTTTGTACCTGACAAATAAAAGTTATAAAAATGACTTATATCCTGAGTGCCATAAAAGGGCTAGGGCAATCCCTTTATTTCAAGGAGGAGAGAAGGATAATGTATTATTGGCCGATATCCCTCTTTTCTGCTATAACGAGGTTACACAGCCCAAAGATCTTTTTTTGTCGGGTATTCCTTTTTTCGTTTTTTTTTGTGGGATATACATTATAATCAGTTAAGGGAGGTTACCTTATCTAAGCAGCAAAGATACATACTCCAGTTTTAACAGCTTCTATACACAATAGTTTACATAAGAGTTTTAACAGCTTCTATACGCCCCTTAGGTGTACGCAAGCATAATGAAGTGTAGTTCTCCCATGCCTTATGCCTTAGGAAAATGCCTTAGGAAGGATGAGGGAGTGCAAAAGGTGCCAGAGGGCAAGTAATAGTGTGGCACAGTAGCGTGAATAGACAAGGTGTATCACGTTGAGGGTGGCTTGTGAAAACATGATCCAATGAATTTGGCCATAATTTTTAATTAAAAAATATCTGGAAAATGTCTTAGGAATGATGCGGGGGCACTAGAGGGTGTCAGAGGGCCAGTCATAATGTGGCAAGGTGGTGTGAATTGAGATATAGCAACACGTTGAGGTGGGTTTCCGCAAACACGAACCGTTGGATTTAATACATGATTTTGAAAATGTTTTTGGAATGATGAGGGGTTACTATAGGGTGCCATAGGGCAGGTAATAGTATGGAACGGTGGCGTGAATTGACATGGTGTATCACGTTGGGGGTGAATTGCGAAAACAGGAACCATTGGGTTTAATACTTGATTTTTAATAAGAAAATATCTGGAAAATGTCTTGGGAATGATGAAGAGGTGCTGGATGGTACCAGAGGTTACGTAATAGTGTAACACGGTGACGTGAATTGACATGGTGTAACGCGGAGGACAGAGTTGCAAAAAAAATGAAACATTAGATTTAAAGCATAACTTTATCGTGAAAAATATCTGGAAAGTGTCTTACGGATAATAATATGTATCATAGGGATGTCTAGAACCCACCACATATTGCCATGGTGGCGTGAATTGATTGGACTAACATGTTCTAAAGCTTAAAGTTAAAGTGGGATGTGGTAAAAGAATTATTCGGTGGGGGGGACTGAAAGCTAACACCCGGTATAAGAAACAAGGCATTTTCATAAAGATCTCTCAGAAATAACCCTTACTAAGGTTTAAATTTGCGTCTAAAAACAAGCCTCCCCTCTGTAATGGTTTGCTAGGGCGTGGGCTAGCCACATATTGTCACAGTGACGTGAATATGCATAGTCTTGGCTAAAGAGAAACTTGTTTTTTGTTTCATTTAAACCTCTCAGAAATAACTGAATACGACAAATATGTCTCTTTTTATTGCAGGTGCGTCTAATAGAGCAACAGAAACGATGCGTTTTAATTAAGACGTCCCGGGTATATCTCTTAATATTGGCTTTAATTTACCTATAATAATAACCCTCTCATCGCTGGAATTGCTTCCAAGGGTGGGTAAGCCACGTATTGCCACGGTGGCAAGAAATATGCATAGTGCAAATATGGCTCAAAGAAACGTTGGCATTTTCATTAAAACCTTCCAATAATAACCGAATGCAAAAATCAGTCTTTTTAGAAGTCTTTTTAGAAGTATTTTTACAACCCCTCATATGCGTAATAATATCTGTTCGTTTTAGGTTTTAATGCTACTCCTTACTTTCAATTGAAAAAACTTTTTCGTGTTTATTTTTTTATTTTTTTTTTAATAGTAATGCTAGAAAATTCCGCGCCAGGTTCATTGAATTTCTCTTCCCCATGACATATTCCTCCAAGGAAATATCCTCCCACATAGCACCCTCCCCTCAACCCAGCCCCCAAACCAAAAAATTCCCCTGAAAACGTCTGTACACTTCCCAATAACCATTGCTGTATGTAAACAATGGTCAAAGTTTGTAACTTGCAGCCACTCCCCCAGGGACTGTGGAGGAGTAATAGTAATTCATCCCCAAAGACATAGTTATTATTGTTTTCCACTATGTGGAACAAAATGGCAATCTCAAAATTTTGATCTGTTGACTTTGGAAAAAAAATGAGCGTGGGAGGTGGCCTAGGTGCCCTCCAATTTTTCTGGTCACTTAAAAAGGGCACTAGAACTTTTCATCTCCGTTAGAATGAGCCCTCTTGCGACATTCTAGGACCACTTGGTCGATACGATGACCTCTGGGGGGAAAAAACAAACAAATAAACACGCACCCGTGATCTGTCTTCGGGCAAAAATTACGAAATTCCGCATTTTTGTACATAGGAGCTTGAAATTTTCGCTTTAGGGTTCTCTGATACGCTGAATGCAATGGTGTGATTTTCGTTAAGATTCCATGACTATTAGGGGTTGTTTCCCCCTATTTTCCAAAATAAGGCAAATTTTCTCGGGCTCGTAACTTTTGATGACGAAAACTACATTTGATGAAACTTATATATTTAAAACCGGCATGGAAATTTGATTCTTTTAATGTATCTTTTAGCATCAAAATTCCGTTTTTTAAGAGTTTTGTTTACTATTGAGCCGGGTCGCTCCTTACTACAGTTCGTTACCTCGAACTGTTTGATTATTGCAACCATATGGAAACACGCAACTCATTTGATCATTCTTGTATGCTCAAACAGAGGATTCTCCTTGCGTGCAATAGATTATCATGTAGAATGTATTGCCTGAATCAAAATATTATGAATAGTTTGCTGGTCCAGTTGGTTAAGGCTCATTTCTGGCCACTGGGGAAATCTCTGGTCTAATGTTCGAATCCTAATGCGGACAAAAAAAATTTTAGAGTATAAAATTCCTCCGAGAAAAAACATCATGAAAGAAAATGAAGTCCCGAGGAAAAAATCTCTTAAAGTATTATATAACACGCGTGTGTCTACCGTCAGTACGCAACACTCCACGTGTGTGCTGCCATTACATCAATAAATCTACCAAGTTACGTAAGATTACGTAACCCCCAATAAATCTATCTAGTCATACAAGATTGGGTCACATCCCAAGTGTTCACCGTCATTACCTAACACCCACGTATTTGAACCCTCAGTTACAACTAGGGATTTCCGGCTTGACTAGCGAACTCTAACATCCTACTATGTAACAAGCACCTGCATCTCTTAGAAAACATTTACTATTACACAACACCATAAGTAAACAAAGCCTATTACACAGCAACCAAGGTAAACACTCCCTATTTCGTAACATACGCCTGCATCTTTTAGGAAACATTCCCTATCACGTAACAACCAAAAGTAAACAATCAAACCCTATGATGTAACATCCAAAGTAGACATTCCCTGTTACGTAAGAGACACCTGCATCTCGAAGAAAACATTCCCTATTACGTAGGTGTACTATACCGTTACAGGTGTGCTATAGTATTGCACAGGTGCGCATAATAATGTCTTGAGGAGCTAGTGCCTCCAGGTTTCCCCCTTGTCGGTGTGTCCTAATTCAGAAGGCCGTCACTACTAATACAATAGTTTAGAAACAAAATGGAGGAAACTACAGAAGAAAATTATGAAAAGAAGGCGGCCCTAAACGCATTATGTTAGATACCTAACTTAACAGTTTTTCTCAACGAGACTAAGCTACTGATAACCTACAGCAGACAGAAAAAACGGTTTTCTATAGGCCCCTGAAAAGTACCGTTAAGTTCCTTATTTCTACTCATTACAAATAGTATGGTTGCTTTTTCGACAGTGCTGATCCCACCCAGTCCATACCCTCATGGTCCCAGATATAGCCCTAAATAATGTATTTCTTCCTCGTTTTTATCTCCTGATGCCTCTAGTCTTATTTTATCAACCTGTTCTGGCATTGTTTACCTGACAAAGACCAGTCCGTCTCAATGATTGCAATCGTACTTATAGATAAAATATAATCTAACTATTTTAAATAATTTAAAAATATCATCTGAAAAATTTTAAGATGTGGTAACATTTGAAGGAAACATGATAATCTGAGTAATAGAAACATGCAGCATGTCATAAAATAATGATCTCATTATTTTAGTGTTTTCCTTAGTTTGTGTATATCTGCCACTCACGTACTTGCTATACGGGGCTGCGTCTGGCTATGGGCTATGTCACGGTCTATGTCTGGGACCATCGGGTCAGGAGGGGCGCATTGTCAGGAAAGTGACCATGATATTTGGAAATAGCATACAAAAAGAAATCCAATGGACTAATTTTATCTTACTAAAATGCTTCCTTGATTTTATAAATCACTAAAAATCTACCAAACTTTAAACTTATTATAAAATAAGAATTTTGCTATTAGTGTTTTTTGAAGTTTTGTGCATAGCCCAGGGTTAAAATCTCGCCCCATTAGGAAGAAGGGGATTGGACGTATTGTCATGGTAGGAACTAAAGCATTTGGAAAGAGAATTGATTGGGGAATCAAATAGTAGCCTATTACTATTCTCTTAAAATAGTGTTTCTTTCAGAATGCGTAATTAACTAGAGTGTTACCTCTCAAAACTATTTAAGAAAAACTTTACATATTAAGACACTTTCACTTCTAGCCTTGAAATATTCCAGTTATCCGTTAGCAAGAACTTTTACCCCTTTTAGTACATTTTAGTGTGTACTGCCTCTGCTTATAACAGGAAAAAAAGAAATTATCACCACAAAGAAACTCCTCTGCCTATATTGACAGGACCATCCGACATCTTTATATTGCAGTACCGATTGTTAATGTCATTTCCATGGACCGTAAATTGAAGTACATTCCCACATCAAAAATCAAATACGTCAAAGGCCTTCATGCATCAAATCAAAACACTTGACTTTACTTGTCCCTATCCCTATTGCCATGATTTATTTTCCTAATGTGATTTGGTTATTCCCACGGAATCCCCCGCGCGTCACCCTGCCCCACCCACCACTTCACTCAGCGATACTAGACGCGTGCTGTACCAATGGCATAAATATGTCATTAAGGAATCTGAGCTTTACACAACTGTCAAAGCCATGTGTATCATTTTTCATATATGCGCGCCACTCATAACTGCGTTTTTTGCTTTAAAAAAAGGATGTGACAGATAAGTTATTTGTTTACACTGCCATTAAGTTGGCAACTACCAAGTCGTAAATGACAATCGGAAAATTAAAATCAAAGTACCCTAAAGCTAAATGATACAAGACACGGGTTTGGCTACTTCCACATACCATTATATGGGAGGGGGGCTGAATCTCGTTTGAGATATATATCTTCTATTGACATGTCAATACCAAAAATCTTCCGGGGGGGGGAGGTTAAAATAGGTGAATCATACGAAAATATTATCGATTATAGGGGAATAGTAAAACTATAGGGGGTGGCAACTCTGACACTTAGGCATTACAAAAAAAATAAATATCGGAAAAGCTATGGAAACGATACGGAAGGACTAGGAATGGAATACATTTTGAAACCCGATTTGAGCGTCTTTGAGTACTTTTCTGGTGATTTCACGCACGTTCATTCTTTTTTTAAAACAAGAATAATAATAAAACAAGAGCTAAGAGCTCATAAGGCACTTGTGACGAGGTCGGAAGAGCCAAGAGCTCATATGGTATGAGCTCTAACAAAATTTTAAGAATCAATAGATTGATTTAAAAGGAAAATCAGAGGCTTAATCCCGTTCGGGATTTACAATAAGAGCTCTGAGACACGAGGTCCTTCTAAATATCAAAATTCATCTGATCACACACTCGTAAGTTAAAAATACCTCAATTTTTCTAATTTTTCCCCTCCCTTCAGCTCCCCAGATGGTCGAATCGGGGAAAACGACTTTATCAAGTCAATTTGTGCAGCTCCCTGACACGCCTACCAATTTTCATCGTCCTATCACGTCCAAAAGCACCAAACTCGCCAAAGCACTGAATCCCGCCCCTAACTCCCCCAAACAGAGCGGATCCAGTCCGGTTACGTCAATCACGTATCTACTACATTTGCATTTTCTACCCACCAAGGTTCATCCCGATCTCTCCACTCCAAGTGTTTTCCAAAATTTCCGGTGTCCCCCTCCAACTACCCCCAATATCAACGCACCTGGTCGGGATTCGAAATAAGAGCTCTGAGACATGAGTTCCTTCTAAATATCAAATTTCATTAAGATCTGGTCACCCGTTCCTATGTTAAAAATACCCCAATTTTTCTAATTTTTCCAAATTAACAACCCCAGCTCCCCCAAAGAGAACGGGTCCATTCCAATTATGTCAATCACGTATCTATAACTTGTGCCTATCCTTCCCATCAAGTTTCATCCCGATCTCTCCACTCTAAGCGTTTCCCAAGATTTCCGGTTTCCAAGATTTCTGTTTACCCCATCCAACCCTCTATGTCCCCGGATCCGATTCGAACTGAAAATGGAGTATCTGAGACATAAGATATTTCTATATATCAAGTTTCATTAAGATCCGATCACCCATTCGTAAGATACCTCGATTTTCACGTTTTCCAAGAAGTCCGGTTTCTCCCTCCAACTCCCCCCAATGTCCCCAGATCTCGTCGCGATTTAAAAATGAGAGTTTTAAAGCACAAAATCCTTCTAAATATCACATTTCATTAAGATCTGAGCACCCGTTCGTAAGTTACAAATACCTCATTTTTTCTAATTTTTCCGAATTACTCCCCCCCCCAACTCAACCAAAGAGAGCATATCCGGTCCGATTATGCCAGTCACGTATCTTGGACTTCCTTATCTCTCCGCTTTAAGCGTTTTCCAAGATTTCCGGTTCCCCCCCCCAATGACACTGGATCCAGTCGGGATTTAAAATAAGATATCTGAGTTACGAGGTTTTTCTAAATATGAAATTTCATTAAGATCCGATCACTCCTTCGTGAGTTAAAAATACCTTATTTTTTCTAATTTTTCAGAATTACCTCTCCACCCAACTCCCCCAAATAGACCGGATCCGTTCCAATTGTGTCAATCACGTATCTAGGACTTGTGCTAGTTTTTCCCACCAAATTTCATCCCGATCCCTCCACTCTAAGCGTTTTCCAAGATTTTAGCCCCCCCCCCCCAACTGCCCCCAATGTCACCACATCCGGTCGGGATTTAAAATGACAGCTCTGAGACACGATATCCTTCCGAATATCAATTTTATTAAGATTCGATCACTCGTTCGTAAGTTAAAAATACCTCATTTTTTCTAATTTTTCCGATTTATGGTCCTCCCCCCACTCCCTCCCAGATGATCGAATCGGGGAAACAACATTTCTAATTTAATCTGCTCAAGTTCCTGATACGCCTGCCAAATTTTATCGTCCTAGCTTACCTGGAAGTGCCTAAACTAGCAAAACTGGGACAGACAGACAGACCGACAGACAGACCGACCGACCGACAGAATCTGCGATCGCTATATGTCACCTGGTAGATACCAAGTGCCATAAAAACTATTTGACAATTTGTAAAGAATTTTTGGGATTTGAGGGGATCCTGGCCCAGAGCCCCTCGTCAAGCATACACGCTCGAGTTATCGGTATTTTGATCTGAGCTAATCAAACGTTCTGAAACAATCGAAATGCCTAATTTTTATACAGGGTAGTTAAATTCCACCTTCGAAATAAATCTGCGTTTTAAACAACGAAATTGGAGTCACAGTCATTATCACATTTTTATAAAATGCTAATTTCATTCAAAATTAAGCAGAAATATCATTTAGTGCATACTCCATCATCTATGAGCAATTAATTTTCCTGTTACGCTGGAATACCCCCTGTATTAAAGGTCATAGAGCCTTGGAGGAGAACCTGGAGGAATATGATGACGTAATTGTCCTTTACTGTTTAAATTTATTGTTGTATTTATTGTTAAAACAAACCTAGTAATACTTTTAAAAATTCCCTTTCTTGGTTATGTCATTAAAAAACCTTTTATGGGGGGATTTTCATCGGAAAAGCTAAATAAGAATAAAAATTACACCACCACCTGCCCCCCCCCCCCCAAAAAAAAATGCGGTTTACTTTTTGTCCCTCTACATTTTGGTAAAATTACGCCACTTCCTCTATTTCTCTGTCAAGATACTGCAATAGAAAACCAGCAGACAAAACCTATATTTTCTTTTGCTTCTAAATAAGTTTATGTAAAAAGCCTGAATCGTAAGAACTTTGGAATTGCGAAGAATAATATTTACAAAACGATTATAACAAATTCACTTTTTGTAGCGATTCGTAGCACGGGCATCAATTTGAAAGGATCTAGGGGGAGGGCTATTCTTCCCATGGGTTTTCTGAGAAAGACGGGACTATGTTTGAATAGGACTATAATGTTTCAACAAAGATATAGCAATCCTAAACCAATTTATAACCCTTGTTCCCATTGATAATCGCAGGGCAGTATTCACACTACCTCGCAATGGGTATTCACACCTTTTCCAACCTTTGGAAGATCACAAATGCCCAAAAGTATATCACTCGTAAAATTTGCAAACGCATATCTGACGAAAAACCATTTTTCGAGCCTTTGAAGTTTTTTGAAAAACCATTGGATGTTTTAGCAGAGTTACTCCATGCCCTAAACAAATTCAACTGTTTACCTTGCCTTCACGTCCCCTACTAACTATACTTCTTGTGGCGACGCACCTGACTACAGAAAAGGCGGGATATACATAAATAAGACAACAACAGGTTTTTTCTTCCAGTTCGTCCCGCCCCTCTCTTCCCCGTGAAACTTCTTCGGGTCCAAAAGGGAAATTAAAATAAAATCCCTATAATGACAATACAATTGTACTACCCTACGTTAAGCCTGAAAAAAAATACTTTCCTTTAATTATTTTTTAGGGGATATTGTTGGGATAAGTGGGTACTCCAATAAAAAGAACCAGCTGCTTCAATCTCAAATTTCCTGTAAAACGAGAACGCAAACTTTGCTTGAATTACTAATACAAGCTTAACAATAAAAGAAAGAATTTATAAATTGCTATTTTCCTAAACATCCGGAAGGAGAATATAGGCCTACAGCCAAACATTCTTGGAGCGCTATATAGTTTCAAGGGATTAGAAAATGAGATTTTTGCTGAAATAGGAGTGGCTATTAGAACTTTCATATGTGAGATCAATAGATTAACTAAGGGCTGTCAACCCACTAGAGAATAGGCAAAGGCAAGGGTAGATTGGTATAGAACCTATGTTTCAAACATTTGACACTAGCTATTTAAATGCGATCATGCAAAATCCTGCGAGAGAACTCAGGAGGGAATTATCAGAAGATGTAAGGAAACTTGTCGATTTCAGCTCTTTGTCTGAAGGAAAAATCCCCCCCCCATGGACAATTCTCCACATTATCCTTTAAATTTCAGACATATTTTCAGATTGGATATTTCTTATTCAGCAGTAGGCAACAATCATAAAGTGTAATACACAGGAAACACTCTAGACGTAGCAAAAAAATATTATGATGCATGCACCTACAAGAGAATATGCTCTGGAAAAGGCTTCATAATTTGGACGGGGAAAAGTTTGTCAATGCGGATAAACAGGTTAATAATATGATATATATGTATGTATGTATGTATGTATGTATGTATGTATGTATGTATGTATGTATGTATGTATGTATGTATGTATGTATGTATGTATGTATGTATGTATGTATGTATGTATGTATGTATGTATGTATATATATATATATATATGAAGGAACTCTGAAAAAAATAGAATCTGGGGAGGGGGTAATGGGCCCGAAGGCCTTTTACCTTACCTACATGCCTTGGAAAATAATTTAAAAAGTATTTGGTTTAAAATTCAAATATCAGAATTTTCAGAAACTTATGACTTGTTGTTCATTTTAAAAAATTCTTCAAAGTTGAGATAAATTTTCTTCAAAATCTATTTTAGGAAACTCAAAATCACTATTTTCTACAGCAGTTTTACAAGGAAAATCAAAAATTTGGTCCTGAGAATTAGAAATGTTTCTATAAAAATATGTATAATTTAAAAATTAGTAATTTTACGATAAAATTTAGTAACTTTTCTAAGTTAGTTTGAATACTGCTGGAAAATTTTAAAATAAACTCCAATAGAATATGGGTATTCTACTAAATTTGTAGCAAATGAGCTTTTACAATGGTTTGGATAAACTTGCGGGTGGTTAATAAAAATAAAAACATTTTAGGCTACAACATAACATTCATTTCTGACAAAATTGAAATGAACATAACATCAAAATGACAAAACTTACTAAAGAAACACAATGTAGAGAAGGGATACTCGGAGGGATCTTAGGATCTTTATCCCTTTACACTTAACTCTGATGAAGACATTACTCCAGCATGAACTTAATCTGCAAAAGCATATGACGTTTATGATCTATATAGATATCGTATGTTTTTCGTCAACCCGAAAAAAGGAGCTATCTCGAGACTTGTTCATTGAAGCAAAACGTCGGAGAAGAAAAAAGAGAGCCTTGTCAGACAATGATAAGAGCTGAAAGATATATGTTCCGGAGTCGTATATTATCTTCTTATTCCATACAGAGGTCATCAGAAATTCTTTCATGAAGAGTTGGGTAAAAATATTCCAAGAATTTCACAAATAAAATTTTCCATGAATTATCGTCAGAATGTAAAAATCAGTGTTGTCCATGAGAGCGAAAAAACGATGTAGGGGGAAAATTTGAAATTATAGTGTTTAAGAAGCAGAAAAGAGTGATAATTCACGAAAATGTAGGGAGGAGGCAAGGATTTTTTAATTAAAAAAAAATAGAGACAGCCTACAAGAAAATATGCATCTCAAAATCAAGGGGGAAGTGACAATTTTGTTACTTTTCGATTTTTTACATGAAAATACTCGAAAATGGGTATTTAAAAATTTGGGACTTAGGGGAAATCCAGAGAGGAGGACAATTGCTCTCCTGCCTCCGCCCATTTAGAGCCATTAGAAGTAGAGAAGAAGGGCAATGTGTTATTATTTCTTCGAAACAGGGTTGTTATCTGAAAAATAGAATTAATATTGTCTGTTGTGATGGGCTAAGTTAGCTTGTTTTGTTTTTTTTTGTTATTTTTTTTTTATGTAAAAATAGCAAAAAATGACAACAGTTTCTGTTACAAGAAAAGTTGAAATACCTCAAAAATTCGTATTTATCATTTTCACCAAATATTCTCGTTTTGGCCAAACAGGTGAAAAAAATGAAGTTGTAAAGTTAAAAAAAAAATAGAGAAAAAGTGCAATTTATGGGTATTTCCTTGATTAAATAAAAAAACTATTTTTTTTAGCTGAAAGTAAGGAGCGACATTAAAACTTAAAACGAACAGAAATTACTCCGTATATGAAATGGGTTGTCCCCTCCGCAATCCCTCGCTCTTTACGCCAAAGCTTTTAATTATTTTAAAAAGTAGATTTGTGGCAAAGAGTGAAACTTTAGCGGAAAGAGCGAGGGATTACGGAGGGGACAGCCCATTTCATATACGGAGTAATTTCTGTTCGTTTTAAGTTTTAATGTCGCTCCTTACTTTCAGCTAAAAAATTAGTTTTTTTTATTTAATTTCTGAACGTTTTTGAATTAATGCATGTTTGGTTTTGGCTCTCCGCAAATAAATTATTAAAATGAAATTTGTATATTAATTCTTTTTTTGGCTAAATGGCTTTCTCTTAGTTTTGATCAGACGATTTTGAGAAATAAGGGGTGGAGAAGGAGGCCTAGTTGCCCTCCAATTTTTCGGTTACTTCAAAAGGCAACTAGAACTTTTAATTTTTAACGAACGTTTTTATTAGTAAAAAATATACGTAACTTAAGAATTAACTTACGTAACAAACTTTCATAACCTTACATTTTTATTATGTATACGAGGTGGTTTGTACCCTCGTTAATGCCTCGCTCTTTATACTAAATCGTAAGTTTAGTCCCAATTCTTTAAGAATGACCCCTGAATCAGAAAGGCCGCAGAATAAATAGTTGAAATTACTAAAAAATACTTTAGCATAAAGAGCAAGGTATTTATCTCCTCCTAAATAGATCGCTCTTTACGCTAAAGTATTTTTAGAACCCCTCATATGCGTAATAATCTCTGTTCGTTTTAAATTTCAGTGCTACTTCTTCCTTTCATTTGAAAAAACGTTTTCATATTTATTTTTCATTGTTTTCTTATATTAATGCTAGAGAATCCTGCGCCCTTTTCATTGAATTTTTCTTCCCCCATGACAGATTCCTCCAAGGAAAGATCCTCCAACATAGCCTCCTCTCCTCAGTCCCATCCCCAAACAAAATAATAACCCCCTGAAAACGTCTGTACACTTCCCAATAACCATTACTATATGTAAACACTGGTCAAAGTTTGTAACTTGCAGCCCCTCCCCCAGGGATTGTGGGGGAGTAAGTCATCCCCAAAGACATAGTTATTAGGGTTTTCGACTATGCTGAACAAAATGGCTATCTAAAATTTTGATCCATTGACTTTGGGAAAAAATGAGCGTGGGAGGGGGCCTAGATGCCCTCCAATTTTTTGGTCACTTAAAAGGGCACTAGAACTTTTCATTTCCGTTAGAATGAGCCCTCTTGCGACATTCTAGGACCACTTATTCGATACGATGACCCCTGGGAAAAAAAATAAACAAATAAACACGCACCCGTGATTTGTCTTCTGGCAAAAAATACAAAATTCCACATTTTTGTAGATAGGAGCTTGAAACTTCTACAGTAGAGTTCGCTGATACGCTGAATCTGATGGTGTCATTTTTGTTAAGATCCTACGACTTTTAGGGGGTGTTTCCCCCTATTTCCTAAATAAGGCAAATTTTCTCAGGCTCCAAACTTTTGATCGGTAAGACTAAACTTGATGAAATTTATATATTTAAAATCAGCATTAAAATACGATTCTTTTGATGTAGCTATTGATATCAAAATTCAATTTTTTAGAGTTTTTGGTTACTATTGAGCCGGGTCGCTCCTTACTACAGTTCGTTACCACGAACTGTTTGAAACAGACTTTTTAGTTGAAAATAACTAAAATCATCCCAATTTTCTATCGTTATCACACAAACCTTATATCTTTAAATAAGTAATATATATATATATATATATATATATGTATATATATATATATATATATATATATATATATATATATATATATATATATATATATATATATATATATATATATATATATATATATATATATATATATATATATATATATATATATATATATATATTAGCCCTTAGTAATTTTCACTATATATTAAGTCTTTTCCCATCTTTTTCAGATTCTTTTTTGTGGGTCTTTAGTATTACCATCCAAAAACTTACACACAAATCTCTCTTTATAGGGATATTTCAAATGTTCTTGATTTATTGTTTTTTTTTTTTTTTTTTTGTCTTTCTTAAGTCAAATTAAGGTATAGCTTCAAACGAAAATCAATAATAGGATCAGTTCATAACACCTCTTTTTAGCTGCTAATTATATAATTATATTTATGGCTATTCTTGGCTTATTTGTTCTTTCTTCTTCAATGTCATGCTTCAAAAGATGACAACCCTGTCAGAAATCGATGAGGATTGACTGAAATATGTTCCGGAGTCATATTTTATCAGCGTCTTAGATACAGAGGTTGCTAGCACATTTTTTCCTGAAGGGTCTGATAAATATATGCCAAATACATTATCTTGTAAATTTTCATCACTCCAATAATTGATCAAACTTATGGAAAATTCAATTATTATCTATATCTTCATAAATATTCTATAAATTAAAATGAGACTTGAAAAGTGGAACTTTGTGGGAGTTCCGTCTGATAATGAATTTAAGCAAAAACTGAAGAGAAGAGAGGCAGAAAACAAGTAAAGAAGTTGAAGTGAAGAGAGCAGTAGATGCGAGTCAAATGAAATAAAAGTATATTTGTTGTCAATGCTTGTTAAAACTAATGCAGCAATGTTCAGAATGAATGGTCACTATAAATGAACTCCATAAAACCCGTACAGTCTACAAAAACTGACGTTTCCAGACAAAGTTGAACAAAAAAACTCAAAACAATTCCACCATGTTTTCTTCTTACTCTATTAAACCACTTAAAAACTGCTGTTTCACCTATATGTTGAAAAGTATCAAGGCCAAAACAAGAAACATGGCAGATGGAAAAATGAAAAAAATGTTTCGATTTTTCTTAATTCAACTCACTTTGTTCAATGCTTGCGGACCATACAACCCTGACAAAATGGACTAACAATGAAATAGTAAGTTTGAAACCAATCTTGTAGCTCATTTTTATATCTGAAAAATATAAAAAGAAATAATCTTTTTTCAAGGGTCCATAAAAGGCTTATAATTGAATTCGCAAGAAAAGTGTTCATTATATTCAGAAAGAGCATAGAAAATGGCATCAAAGGGCAGGGTATCCCAAATTAGTAAAGACCCCCCCCCCTGATCAAAAACTCTTTGAAGATTCTTCGTGTAAGAAACTTGAAAATACCTACTCCCACCTATAATTTTTTTTTAGGGGAACCAATTTACGAGAATGTAGGGGGCGAGTATTTTTTTTTGAAGTTAGAAAAGAGGTATTTTCCAAAGTCCGAGGCTTTTTTGGCTTTTTCTGATTTTTGACCGAAAATAGCAAAAAAAGGTAGTTCTTAAAATCTAATGGGGTAATTTGCCTCCCCCCCAAACTACCAACCTTGACAATTTTGAATGTTCCTTTTAAGCTAGACTTATTATGTGACTTTAGTTCAAATAGTTTCAGGTCCGAATTGCCTTTCAAGAATGCAAAAGAATTGCATTTTAATGCTGATTTTAAAAATATAAGTTTCATCAAGTTTAGTCTTATCCATCAAAAGTTACGAGCCTGAGAAAATTAGCCTTATTATAGAAAATAGGGAGAAATATCCCCTAAAAGTCATAGAATCTTAACGAAAATCCCACCATCAAATTCAGCGTATCAGAGAACCCTACTGTAGAAATTTTAAGCTCCTATCTACAAAAATATGGAATTTTGTATTTTTTGCTAGAAGGTAGATCACGGATGCGTATTTATTTCTTTTTTTCAGGGATGATCGTGTCGACCCAGTGGAGAGCACCTAGGCCCCCTCCCACGCTAATTATTTTCCCAAAGTCAACGGATCAAGATCTGAGATAGCAATTTTATTCAGCATAGTCGAAAAACATTATAACTATGTCTTTGGGGACAACATACTCCCCCACATTCCCCGTGGGAGGCGCTATAAGTTACAAACTTTGACCAGTGCTTACATATAGAAATGGTTATTCCGAAATGTACAGATGTTTACAGGGGGATTTTTTGGTTGGGGGGAGAAGAGAGGGAATGCTGTGGGAAACTTCCAGGGATGAATTTTTCATGAGGGAAGAAAACTTCCACGAAGGGAGTGTAGGATTTTCTAGCATTATTTAAAAAAAATGAGAAAATAAATATGAAGAAGGTTTTTCAACTGAAAGTAAGGAGCAGCATTAAAACTTAAAACGAATAAAAATTATTACGCACGAGGGATTCACCTCCTCCTAATGCCTCGCCCTTTACGCTAAAGTATTTTTGGTAATTTCAACTATTTATTCTATGGCCTTTGTAATTCAGGGGTCACTCTTAAGGAATTGGGACAGAATTTAAGCTTTAGTTTAAAGAACGGGGTACCGACGTGGGGCTGCACCCCCTCATATACGTAATAAAAACATGCGAATACAGAAGGTTGTTACGTAAGGTAATTCGTAAGTTACGTAAATCTTTTACTAATAAAAACGTTCGTGAAAAATTAAAAGTTCTAGTTGCCTTTTTAAGAAACCAAAACTTGGAGGGCAACAAGGTCTCCTCCCTCGCTCCTTTTTCTCAAAATCATTCGATCAAAACTATGAGAAAATCATTTTGCCAAAAAAAATTATAAATTTCGCTTTAATTATTCATCTGGAGAGAGCCAAAATCAAAACATGCATTATTACAAAAACGTTCAAAAATTAAATTAAAAAAACAAGTTTTTTAACTGAATGTAAGTAGCGACATTATAACTTAAAACGAACAGAAATTACTTAGTACATGAAAGGGGCTACTCCCTCCTCAAAGCTCTGCTCTTTACGCTAAAATTTTTAACCTTTTTAAAAAGTAGAGTTGAGAAAAAGAGTTAAGTTTTGCGTAAAGAGCGGGGCGTTGAGGAGGGAACAGCCCCTTTCATATATGAAGTAGTTTCTGTTCGTTTTAAGTTTTAATGTCGCTCCTTAGTTTCAGTTAAAAAAAAAACTTTTTTATTCAATAAAATTTAAATTAACACAATTATGAATGAAAAGAGATTTACAAATAAAACGCAAAAAAATTATAGCAAAAATATAATTTTCCTTTAACATAATCAAAGCTAAAAGAAGATAATTTCTTATCTTCTTATCTTCTGATCAAAAATGAGGTTTTCAAAGGCCAAACGGAAATACTGAAGAAACACACAAAGTAAATATTTCAAGAGAACAACCGCATTATTTTGTTTGCGCTGAAGAAGAGAGGCGGTTGTTCCCTCGAAATATTCGTTTTGTGTGTTTATTCAGTATTTTCGTTTAGCCTTTAGAAACCCCGTTCTTGATCGTTTATATCAAAGCTAACATGTCCAAAATAAAAACAAATTCTCAGCAGAAAACATTTTGATTTGTATATACAATATATAACTATCAACCCTATGGTGTCGAATTATAACGTCTGAAAAATCATTAAATATTTTCTTTTTTATTACTTTTATTTGAATAAAATATTTGTAAGTTGTGTACTCCACAATACTCCAGAGATAAATCTACTTTAGTCACGCCTGAGACTCTAAAGATTGGACAATTCAATTTGGGTCAATGACCTACTTACACTACCATAAAAGAGATGCGTCATTCTTTGTTAATCATGCCAAGACAGGTATATGAAAATGAGATGACGTCTGGATTTTGCTAATGACGCATCTCTTTTATGGTAGTGTAAGTAGGTCATTGACCCAAATTGAATTGTCCAATCTTTAGAGTCTCAGGCGTGACTAAAGTAGATTTATCTCTGGAGTATTGTGGAGTACACAACTTACAAATATTTTATTCAAATAAAAGTAATAAAAAAGAAAATATTTAATGATTTTTCAGACGTTATAATTCGACACCATAGGGTTGATAGTTATATATTGTATATACAAATCAAAATGTTTTCTGCTGAGAATTTGTTTTTATTTTGGACATGTTAGCTTTGATATAAACGATCAAGAACGGGGTTTCTAAAGGCTAAACGAAAATACTGAATAAACACACAAAACGAATATTTCGAGGGAACAACCGCCTCTCTTCTTCAGCGCAAACAAAATAATGCGGTTGTTCTCTTGAAATATTTACTTTGTGTGTTTCTTCAGTATTTCCGTTGGCCTTTGAAAACCTCATTTTTGATCGTTTTCTTTCTTTATGTTATTGCAGGCCAATGTGGTTCAAGAAATTATCTTCTTTTAGCTTTGATTATGTTAAAGGAAAATTATATTTTTGCTATAATTTTTTTGCGTTTTATTTGTAAATCTCTTTTCATTCATAATTGTGTTAATTTAAATTTTATTGAATAAAAAAGTTTTTTTTTTAACTGAAAGTAAGGAGCGACATTAAAACTTAAAACGAACAGAAACTACTTCATATATGAAAGGGGCTGTTCCCTCCTCAACGCCCCGCTCTTTACGCAAAACTTAACTCTTTTTCTCAACTCTACTTTTTAAAAAGGTTAAAAATTTTAGCGTAAAGAGCAGAGCTTTGAGGAGGGAGTAGCCCCTTTCATGTACTAAGTAATTTCTGTTCGTTTTAAGTTATAATGTCACTACTTACATTCAGTTAAAAAACTTGTTTTTTTAATTTAATTTTTGAACGTTTTTGTAATAATGCATGTTTTGATTTTGGCTCTCTCCAGATGAATAATTAAAGCGAAATTTATAAATTTTTTTGGCAAAATGATTTTCTCATAGTTTTGATCGAATGATTTTGAGAAAAAGGAGCGAGGGAGGAGACCTTGTTGCCCTCCAAGTTTTGGTTTCTTAAAAAGGCAACTAGAACTTTTAATTTTTCACGAACGTTTTTATTAGTAAAAGATTTACGTAACTTACGAATTACCTTACGTAACAACCTTCTGTATTCGCATGTTTTTATTACGTATATGAGGGGGTGCAGCCCCACGTCGGTACCCCGTTCTTTAAACTAAAGCTTAAATTCTGTCCCAATTCCTTAAGAGTGACCCTGAATTACAAAGGCCATAGAATAAATAGTTGAAATTACTAGAAATACTTTAGCGTAAAGGGCGAGGCATTAGGAGGAGGTGAATCCCTCGTGCGTAATAATTTTTATTCGTTTTAAGTTTTAATGCTGCTCCTTACTTTCAGTTGAAAAACCTTTTTCATATTTATTTTCTCATCTTTTTTTAAATAATGCTAGAAAATCCTACACTCCCTTCGTGGAAGTTTTCTTCCCTCATGAAAATTTCATCCCTGGAAGTATCCCACAGCATTCCCTCCCTTCCCCCCCCAACCAAAAAATCCCCCTGTAAACATCTGTACATTTCGGAATAACCATTTCTATATGTAAGCACTGGTCAAAGTTTGTAACTTATAGCGCCTCCCACGGGGAATGTGGGGGAGTATGTTGTCCCCAAAGACATAGTTATAATGTTTTTCGACTATGCTGAATAAAATTGCTATCTCAGATCTTGATCCGTTGACTTTGGGAAAATAATTAGCGTGGGAGGGGACCAAGGTGCTCTCCACTGGGTCGACACGATCATCCCTAAAAAAAAAAAAAAAATACGCATCCGTGATCTACCTTCTAGCAAAAAATACAAAATTCCATATTTTGTAGATAGGAGCTTGAAATTTCTACAGTAGGGTTCTCTGATACGCTGAATTTGATGGTGGGATTTTCGTTAAGATTCTATGACTTTTAGGGGATATTTCTCCCTATTTTCTATAATAAGGCTAATTTTCTCAGGCTCGTAACTTTTGATGGATAAGACTAAACTTGATGAAACTTATATTTTTAAAATCAGCATTAAAATGCAATTCTTTTGCATTCTTCAAAGGCAATTTGGACCTGAAACTATTTGAACTAAAGTCACATAATAAGTCTAGCTTAAAAGGAACATTCAAAATTGTCAAGGTTGGTAGTTTGGGGGGGAGGCAAATTACCCCATTAGATTTTAAGAACTACCTTTTTTTGCTATTTTCGGTCAAAAATCAGAAAAAGCCAAAAAAGCCTCGGACTTTGGAAAATACCTCTTTTCTAACTTCAAAAAAAAATACTCGCCCCCTACATTCTCGTAAATTGGTTCCCCTAAAAAAAAATTATAGGTGGGAGTAGGTATTTTCAAGGTTCTTACACGAAGAATCTTCAAAGAGTTTTTGATCAGGGGGGGGGGGTCTTTACTAATTTGGGATACCCTGCCCTTAGATGCCATTTTCTATGCTCTTTCTGAATATAATGAACACTTTTCTTGCGAATTCAATTATAAGCCTTTTATGGACCCTTGAAAAAAGATTATTTCTTTTTATATTTTTCAGATATAAAAATGAGCTACAAGATTGGTTTCAAACTTACTATTTCATTGTTAGTCCATTTTGTCAGGGTTGTATGGTCCGCAAGCATTGAACAAAGTGAGTTGAATTAAGAAAAATCGAAACATTTTTTTCATTTTTCCATCTGCCATGTTTCTTGTTTTGGCCTTGATACTTTTCAACATATAGGTGAAACAGCAGTTTTTAAGTGGTTTAATAGAGTAAGAAGAAAACATGGTGGAATTGTTTTGAGTTTTTTTGTTCAACTTTGTCTGGAAACGTCAGTTTTTGTAGACTGTACGGGTTTTATGGAGTTCATTTATAGTGACCATACATTCTGAACATTGCTGCATTAGTTTTAACAAGCATTGACAACAAATATACTTTTATTTCATTTGACTCGCATCTACTGCTCTCTTCACTTCAACTTCTTTATTTAGTTTTCTGCCTCTCTTCTCTTCAGTTTTTGCTTAAATTCATTATCAGACGGAACTCCCACAAAGTTCCACTTTTCAAGTCTCATTTTAATTTATAGAATATCTATGAAGATATAGATAATAATTGAATTTTTCATAAGTTTGATCAATTATTGGAGTGATGAAAATTTACAAGATAATGTATTTGGCATATATTTATCAGACCCTTCAGGAAAAAATGTGCTAGCAACCTCTGTATCTAAGACGCTGATAAAATATGACTCCGGAACATATTTCAGTCAATCCTCATCGATTTCTGACAGGGTTGTCATCTTTTGAAGCATGACATTGAAGAAGAAAGAACAAATAAGCCAAGAATAGCCATAAATATAATTATATAATTAGCAGCTAAAAAGAGGTGTTATGAACTGATCCTATTATTGATTTTCGTTTGAAGCTATACCTTAATTTGACTTAAGAAAGACAAAAAAAAAAAAAACAATAAATCAAGAACATTTGAAATATCCCTATAAAGAGAGATTTGTGTGTAAGTTTTTGGATGGTAATACTAAAGACCCACAAAAAAGAATCTGAAAAAGATGGGAAAAGACTTAATATATAGTGAAAATTACTAAGGGCTAATATATATATATATATATATATATATATATATATATATATATATATATATATATATATATATATATATGTATATATATATATATATATATATATATATATATATGTATCAGCTGTCCAGAAGCACTTGAGCTCCTACTGTTTTCGATTCTCATTTCTGGTTTTTACATTTGAGCAAATCTTGACTGAAAGCCTCCCTATCGGTTTTCAAATTAACTTTTTAGGAGAGTCAGATTCCATCTAGCATTCAAATGTAAATTCTATGTGAGACTTAAAAACTACTGAGATCGATAGTGCTTGATAAATTTGACCACGTCTGATGTAATTTTAACTAATTTGGACAGGAATATAAATTGTAATTTGTTCCAAGGGAATTTAACCTCCAGAAAGGTTTTAGCAAGGATTTATTCAAGGGGGCGGGCATGGGGTTTGACCCACCTCCCTCCCCGGAATGTTTGTGCGCTTCATAAAATCGTGGAATAAAAGCATATAAACAAATTTCAGATGCTTTTTTAGTTTTTTTGCAACCCCCCAGAAAAATAGCCCTAATCGGACAAAAACCCTGGGTACGGCCCTGGGTTTTAGTGAGGAGATTCGAACCGTTTCTTGCCGACGACACGACGCTGCATTTGTCCTGCATAAGAACTTCAATTTTAAAATGTAAATTTATTTAAATGAAGTACTATATATCTGATAACCTGTTATTGGCATGAGAAAGACATAGAATTTGAACTAGCTCTACGATAAATGAGTTTCCATCCCGCTTTTTAGGGCTATAATAAGAAAAAGGTATGGATGGCTAGGACACGTTCTGCGGATAAAGGATGGTAGATTGCCAAAGATTGTCCTTTTTGGGTTTGGCTATCCATCTAGGGCCAAACGAAAAGCAGGTCGTTCCCGAATTGGTTGTGGGGAGGTCGTAAGGAAGGAAGTCGAACTGAGTAGGTTTATGCTGTATATGTCTAGCAATCGCCTTTGTTACCGAAAAATCTCCTTACTTTGTCTTTAAAATGTGTCTTTAAAAATTTTTAAATTGTTATTTAGACATGTGTGTTCAAACAGGCAGTTCAATACTGAAATATTTATCCCCCCTCCTCCTTCACACCGACCCAGAAATAGCACAATATGTAAAAATTCAGATTTATGCTATAGTTTGGGAAATATGGTAACTTTCTTACCAAATAACCCGTTCAAAGATTCTCCTCCCGATGAAAATCTTTTAGGCTTAATAGGAGGGATTCTAAACTTGTAAACTATTTGACTAGTACTTTTATCGATGGCTGCGGCCTACCAAAAGTAGACTCATAATTCCAAAACCTGGTTTTGGGAAAAAAGTTTGAAGATCTAGGGACAGTCCAAATCATTATTTGGGAAAATATTCCCGGGAAAAAAGCAAGCCATCCTTTTTTTTAACTTCATTAAGGATTTAAGTAAATAAGAGAAGTTTCTCTTCATAGCCCTTCTAATTAAAAATCTCACTGAGATGGAAATGATTATGGTTTTCTAAAACATACTTTAGTACTTACATTGTTTAATTATGTTGGTAAAATTTACTTTCTGTCTAAGTAACGGTTATCCAAACTTAAAACGCTTTTAACAGTATTTTAGCGTAAAACTATAATTAGGTATCACGTCAAATGATTACAAAAGTAGTGTACTACACAATATTCCAGAGGTGATGCTACTGAAGTCACACCTGAGGCTCTAAAGATTGGATAATCCAATTTGGGTGAATGAGCTACTTAAATGACCACAAAAGAGATGTATCATTAGCATAATCTAGCCGGCATCTTATTTTCATATATTTGTCTGGACATGATTAGCAAAGAAAGTTAAAATATCTGGTTTGACGATTTAATTACATGAATAAATTTTTTATTTGGGATTGGCTTAAACTAATCTTGACACACGCTTGGGTAAAGTAAATTGGACACATTTTATAATACAAACCTAATTTGAATGAATCAAAAAGCGACATATCCCTGGTCATTTATGCCCCACCCCCAAGGGCCCTAATGTCCCGTCCCCCAACTTTTTGCCCCCTTATTTTAGACTAAGAATTTTGTGGAATTCTAATTTTTGGACTTAAAATTTATTGGACTCCGAATTATTGCACTCAAAATTTGGCTGGTCATCGACACAACCTAGTTTATTGTATGTTTTTAATTAGTATTTTTCGTACACTGGAATGATAAACACTTGCTCTATATCAAGAAACAAGTAAAGATGAAATATTCCAAGAAAGTTGGTGTACATGAAAAAGTTATCGTTGTGGTTAATGCCGGCAAAGACAAATATTTGAACCATGAACAAGTACCAATGATAACAGTGTTGAAAATGTATGAGTACGTTGTCATGACAGTGAGAGATTAGATTTCCTTGGAGTGCTGAAACGATTCAGTATTTATGATGGTGGATATGTAAGAGTAGCATTTCCAGGGAAGGTAATGCTCAAAGAGAATGCAAGCCTGAAACTAATAGTTGATGACGAGGGTCAAGTTCTAGTAATTGTTGGTGGTAACACTTTACCTGTTGATAGATCCTATTGTTATACTTCTGGCATTAGTATTAAAATGAAAGCAAAGGGGAACAAAGGCCTACTGCTTCACTAATGTTGTGATGCGTATCTTGTGCATGTGCCAAAACTGCAAACTATGTAAAAGACAATGTGATAAAAGACGGTGAAATTGAAAGCACAATAAAAAAGGCATTGCCAGACAATATAACAACGGGGTTTAAAGACGAATTGAAGAAAAACAAAGCGCATGTGAACAGTATTATTACCATTGATCGTATACCAACAGATAGGGTCAATGAACCCAATAAAACCAATGATGAAATGTGCAAGCCGATTGTAGCTGAAACCATGTTAAAACTCGTTTATGATCCCGAAACGGAATAAGTGCCTTGTCAAGAGAAAATATAATGAAGGATTTTATGGAATGGATGCAAAACATTAATTTTAATATTTATGATGATAGTCTACATGTCGTTCTTTAATAAAAGTATTTTATGCATTACTTTGTCATATTTCCATTAGGTTTAGGGTACGCTAGCAAGTTGAACGGTTAATGTACTTATTAAAAAGTCAGAGATGTAAAGAAAGAATTTTCAGAGACATACATACTACTAGCAGACTCATAGAGGGTATATTAGAATCCGAGGTAAGATATCAGGGCTTTTTACCAAAGTATGAGAGAGATGAGCTGGATTGTTCAAAAAATATACACAGTCTAGCAAACACCCGCTCAGACATACAGGCATGGAGAGATGGAAAAGCAAAATGCTAGTCAGACACACAGGCACCGAGAGAGAGAGAGAGAGAGAGAGAGAGAGAGAGAGAGAGAGAGAGGAGAGAGAGAGAGAGAGAGAGAGAGAGAGAGAGAGAGAGAGAGAGAGAGAGAGAGAGAGAGAGAGAGAGAGAGAGAGAGAGAGAGAGAGAGAGAGAGAGAGAGAGAGAGAGAGAGAGAAGAGAGAAAGACACAAAACCACATACAAACACACAGAGTCAGACCTACAAACACACAAAGACAGACACAGAGACAGGCAAACACCCGCTCAGACACACAGGCACAGAGAGCGAGAGAGAGACAGAGACTCACAAAACACAGATTCAGAGACACAAATATGCAAAGGCTAGCGTGGCCGGTCACACTAACTTAACCTAAACGAACCTAACTTAAAAGTAATTAACTTAATGTAATCAAGTCTATCCAGTTTTGAAAACATCTATAACTACAGTGGAATAGATGTTAACAGTTGGACTGTAAATCATGCTCATGCGCTCATGTGTCTCTGGCTTTGAAAAAAATGCAAAGACTTCACAACATTTTTTGATTTTTTCCTGTATTATACATTGTAAATTTGCTCTCACGCTGCTGATTACAAACGAACTAACACCCTAGGTATATATATATATATATATATATATATATATATATATATATATATATATATATATATATATATATATATATATATATATGGTAAATGTTTAGTTTCGTCACAAGCTGTCTAAAATATGTATTACTACATATAACATGATTTTGATGATCGCATATTGTTCCTTTGTCATTATTAGAGAAGCGCATCCATTTCTGGCTCACCCTCCTCCTCCCTGGGACAAACCAAAAGTTGTAAAGTGGGCTTGCTTACAGGTAACATTACCTACAGAACGAAGCGTATTAGTCCATGAGCATCTCAAAAATTTGAGTCCAAAAAATTCAAAATCGTAAAATTCTGAGGCAAAAAATTTTCGGTCTAAAAAGGGGGAGCAAAAACTTGGAGGAGGGGACACTGGGGTCCTTTGAGGTTAGACATGGATGACCATGGATTAGTGGCTTTTTGATTCATTAAAATTTGGTTTGTATTTTAAAATGCGTCCAATTTATTTTACCCAATTTATTTTAAATCTAATCTCTCACTGTCATGACAACGTACTCATACATTTTCAACACTGTTATCATTGGTACTTGTTCATGGTTCAAATATTTGTCTTTGCCGGCATTAACCACAACGATAACTTTTTCATGTACACCAACTTTCTTGGAATATTTCATCTTTACTTGTTTCTTGATATAGAGCAAGTGTTTATCATTCCAGTGTACGAAAAATACTAATTAAAAACATACAATAAACTGGGTTGCGTCGATGACCAGCCAAATTTTGAGTGCAATAATTCGGAGTCCAATAAATTTTTAGTCCAAAAATTAGAATTCCACAAAATTCTTAGTCTAAAATAAGGGGGCAAAAAGTTGGGGGACGGGACATTAGGGCCCTTGGGGGTGGGGCATAAATGACCAGGGATATGTCGCTTTTTCATTCATTCAAATTGGGTTTGTATTATAAAATGTGTCCAATTTACTTTACCCAAGCGTGTGTCAAGATTAGTTTAAGCCAATCCCAAATAAAAAATTTATTCATGTAATTAAATCGTCAAACCAGATATTTTAACTTTCTTTGCTAATCATGTCCAGACAAGTATATGAAAATAAGATGCCGGCTAGATTATGCTAATGATACATCTCTTTTGTGGTCATTTAAGTAGCTCATTCACCCAAATTGGATTATCCAATCTTTAGAGCCTCAGGTGTGACTTCAGTAGCATCACCTCTGGAATATTGTGTAGTACACTACTTTTGTAATCATTTGACGTGATACCTAATTATAGTTTTACGCTAAAATACTGTTAAAAGCGTTTTAAGTTTGGATAACCGTTACTTAGACAGAAAGTAAATTTTACCAACATAATTAAACAATGTAAGTACTAAAGTATGTTTTAGAAAACCATAATCATTTCCATCTCAGTGAGATTTTTAATTTAGAAGGGCTATGAAGAGAAACTTCTCTTATTTACTTAAATCCTTAATGAAGTTAAAAAAAAGGATGGCTTGCTTTTTTCCCGGGAATATTTTCCCAAATAATGATTTGGACTGTCCCTAGATCTTCAAACTTTTTTCCCAAAACCAGGTTTTGGAATTATGAGTCTACTTTTGGTAGGCCGCAGCCATCGATAAAAGTACTAGTCAAATAGTTTACAAGTTTAGAATCCCTCCTATTAAGCCTAAAAGATTTTCATCGGGAGGAGAATCTTTGAACGGGTTATTTGGTAAGAAAGTTACCATATTTCCCGAACTATAGCATAAATCTGAATTTTTACATATTGTGCTATTTCTGGGTCGGTGTGAAGGAGGAGGGGGGATAAATATTTCAGTATTGAACTGCCTGTTTGAACAAACATGTCTAAATAACAATTTAAAAATTTTTAAAGACACATTTTAAAGACAAAGTAAGGAGATTTTTCGGTAACAAAGGCGATTGCTAGACATATACAGCATAAACCTACTCAGTTCGACTTCCTTCCTTACGACCTCCCCACAACCAATTCGGGAACGACCTGCTTTTCGTTTGGCCCTAGATGGATAGCCAAACCCAAAAAGGACAATCTTTGGCAATCTACCATCCTTTATCCGCAGAACGTGTCCTAGCCATCCATACCTTTTTCTTATTATAGCCCTAAAAAGCGGGATGGAAACTCATTTATCGTAGAGCTAGTTCAAATTCTATGTCTTTCTCATGCCAATAACAGGTTATCAGATATATAGTACTTCATTTAAATAAATTTACATTTTAAAATTGAAGTTCTTATGCAGGACAAATGCAGCGTCGTGTCGTCGGCAAGAAACGGTTCGAATCTCCTCACTAAAACCCAGGGCCGTACCCAGGGTTTTTGTCCGATTAGGGCTATTTTTCTGGGGGGTTGCAAAACAACTAAAAAAGCATCTGAAATTTGTTTATATGCTTTTATTCCACGATTTTATGAAGCGCACAAACATTCCGGGGAGGGAGGTGGGTCAAACCCCATGCCCGCCCCCTTGAATAAATCCTTGCTAAAACCTTTCTGGAGGTTAAATTCCCTTGGAACAAATTACAATTTATATTCCTGTCCAAATTAGTTAAAATTACATCAGACGTGGTCAAATTTATCAAGCACTATCGATCTCAGTAGTTTTTAAGTCTCACATAGAATTTACATTTGAATGCTAGATGGAATCTGACTCTCCTAAAAAGTTAATTTGAAAACCGATAGGGAGGCTTTCAGTCAAGATTTGCTCAAATGTAAAAACCAGAAATGAGAATCGAAAACAGTAGGAGCTCAAGTGCTTCTGGACAGCTGATACACGGGTGGTTCAGGCAGATCCCAGTGAATCAGAGCAAAAACCTGTTTTTTTAAGCATGAGGACATAGGGTAGGAGTTAGGATACTTCTCCCAGGGGATTAGACATGACTAATAGCCTAGGACCTGAGCTGAGTAGCAAGTTCATCGTAAATTCCAGCTAAAGCAGATGAGGGGCGGGAGGGACTTTTACATCCTATCGACATTTTCTAATTTTACATGAATATGAAAATCAGTGTTCTCAGGATCAATCAAGTGGAGCTTAGCTTTGTTTTCAATATTTGTTTTCAATATCTTATCGTGTAAACGGCATTAAATTATTAATGGGATGGGATTTTATCTTTTGAACTTTTGATTTTAATAACTAATATTTTAAAATCGAGATAAATAGTTATGGCAACGTTTCTTTGATAAATAGCGATGATTTGATGGCGTGAAAAACTATATCCTTCTTTATTTCTTTCTTGATTATACCTTTGCATGTTTTCCTGGGTATATAAAAACTTTCAAACGATTTTATGCAATGGGAAAACTCAAAGTAATAACACACAGGAAAGGGCAAATTTGACGAAATTTAACTTTATTGCTTGTTTATCTAGATTATGAGGTGGGTCATAGAGCTTACCCCCCACCAGCTGTGTAATAGTCTATCTAACATACATTTTTTAAGAGATGCCGGAAATAATTATAAGAGTAAGAACTGGATTAGAACTGGATTATGTCTTTTATAGCCGATTTACAGCGACGATTGGTAATTATTTTCCGGCTTTCGGTAACCTTTGGAGTTCCGCAAGGATCGATCCTAATTTAATCCTTCTTTGACTTTCTGAACTTTTTTGTTTGACTTCGCATATTTTCCGAACATACATGCCCTACTTTCATGAGGGTTACACATCACTTTGGGAGATTCTTGCAAGTACTGTCACAGTATTACCATTGTTTGAAGTAAAAACAAGCTAAATTGAAATAAATTTAGATGTAATTACTCCTCCCAAGAACCAACTTTTTGCTTGTAAGCTTAAAGATTAAGAAACCACCCAATCCTATGTTTCAACATTCAAAGTTGTGTTGGCGGCACTTTGATTATGCACAGATAATTAGAGTTAAATCAAATAAATGTTTCACTCTGAGAGTGACGCAGTATTTAATTGTTTTTCTATTGTGTTCACGCCGGAGCCTCCATGGTCAACAAATATTTAAGGAGCATTCCCTTAGAAGCAATCCACTAGGCTACAAACTTCACCAATCTTTTTTACCCTCTTCCCCAGGTAGATTCATGTCCGTTCTGGCCAAACTTCCTTAATTCTTCTTAGACCGAAAAGGGAGGACTTCTGGTGATGTTTGTGTGATATGTTCTAATCATTTCAGGAAGTGTTGTAGATATGCACATAAGAATTCAAAACTCAAGGACTACTCTGAAGGTACTTCATAGACTAGATTGATCAAATTTGTGCCGAGCGCTTACCTCATAATAATCCCGAAGGTGCTTGTGAAGGAAGGTAAAATTATTAATACTTTGTGTATATCTTGATGTATGTTTAAATCTGAAGATCTAATCGTGCTAATTAAAGAGCCTAAGTAAGTCAAGAAGTCGTCTTTTTTTCTGAATTGTGTTCCATTGATTCTCGCTGAAAAGGAAGCTGGATGACTTCGGAAAAAGTTTTGGCTTATTCATTGTCTCAAATTTTTCTGGTTGCTATCAAACCCAAACCTGAGAGGACTGGTTTTTACTTTGGTGCTCCAAGATCTCTTCATTTTATTTTATTATTCTAAGGACGGTAAATGCCCCTCAGCTATCGTTTAGCTTTGCCTATGCTCGTTGAACTCCAACAGCCTAGCCTATTTAAAGAGAAATGACCAAGTGTAAAGGAGTATTTTTGTAAACAAAAATAATTACAAAATTGGAATTCGGAAAACAATTAATAATTTAAGTATTATGGAATAAAAGCAAATTCTTTAAACCATTAGCAGCACTCTCCAATGGCTAAAAAAAAAATAAATAATAAAATCATACCCTCGACATATTTGATCTGTGTAGGTCTATATCCCAAGGTTATTTAACAACTTTTCAACAGACCCCCCCCCAGGATTGACTTTATTTTAAAGCTCTTTAAAGAAATAATACCGCTTCATGCCCCGTTCTCTTGGAAGACCAAAAATGCAAATAAAGTTGAAAACTTTCTGCCATCCAAAATAAGACAAAATGTATGCGGCAAAATAGCCCTTAACACCACCGAAATTACTGTTGCCTTTCTCCCTAGGAAAATTTCTGAGGGCCCCCATGAAATTTTCCGTGTTTTCATGGAGTAGTAACTCGCAAGAAAACTGGGAGAAAATTTCCTTCTACTGGGAAAATCAATTTCAACTAGCTTTATAATGCAGGGACGAGAGAAACCTCTTTTGCTCTCAGATACAAACATGAAAATAACTACATGAACTTTAATCCACATAAAGCTATCCTATCAGCAAAAGACTAAAATAGTATTGCGGATATAATATGCAGAAATTGTAAATAATGGCACCCGACTGTTGATGGTGTTTTAACCATATTCAATTCAAGCATTACACGCCTTAAGATTAATTGGTTCATTTAAATTAGTACTTGTTGTATGTTTTTTTGTTATGATTGTTTATTTAATTTATGTTCGTTTTGGATTTCATTTATTCTTTAATAGTAATTTCTGGTCGTTTTGAGTTTGAATTTTAACTTGTATTTGTATTTGCTGATCTTAAGTTTAAAATGGATATTACTTTTCTTTGAAAAACTTCTTTTCCGGATAGTTTTTTTTAAATTAATTTTTGTTCGTTTTCGGTTCCAAAAAGTTTCAAGATTTTAAAAAATTTCTTATTTCAAAATAATTATTTTCAACATTAACCGTTCATCGAAGTATCAAAACTAGTATCAAAGTGAAGAAAGCATCAAAGTAAACAAGGTATCAAAGCATCAATAAACAACTTGCATAACTTACAGCCCCCAGATCACTGAAGACTACCACGCTGATCTATGTACTAAAGTAAAAAACGCCTGCCACCGGGCCGTGGGGGTTTTTGTCGACACCAGAGTTTTTGTTATCTAACCTTTTAACTATTTTTAACAAAGTTTGGATCGCAAAGTTTTTATCTGGTGCATTTGAGAATAAATCCCTCCCCCTCGATGAGACATAACAGGGATTGCTCCAGAAGACAGCTATCACTATCTATACATAATTTTGTTAAATTTGCGAATGTCAACATTTTTTGTTATTTTGACGAGTGTATAAGATGTGTGACTTATAGTTATGAGCTATCTTAGGACGAAGGTATTAACAAAAAATTAATTGTAATTAATGATGATTGCCTTCTTGAACTTACCAAGTTTATATGAGCCAATTAATGAAACCGACAGACTGTAGACAATCTGGCTAATGAGGTATACTTGCTTCACTTCAAGCATTAATATCAAAGCAAAGGCGTACACTCTCTTGTGACATCTGAAAACTCATTGAATCTGATTTTAAAGCAGTCCAAGGTAACGCTCAATTCATTTATTCGTTGTATGACATCACGCGACTGTTTTCAGATTAGTGGTTGGTTCATTTTTACAGTCATATAAATATAATCAGTCATACAAATACATATAAATATAAATAATCAGTCATATTTATAATAAATATAAATAATCATATTTATATATAAATATGATAAATAATCATATTTATATATATAAATAATTAATTTATATATTATAAATAATCTTATATTAATCTTATATTATTAATTTATATAATCTTAAATATAATCTTATATTATATAATATATATATAATAATTATATATATATATAATCTTATATTATTAATTTATATATTATATACATTATATATTATAAATTATTTATATATTATAAATAATCATATTTATATATAAATATAAATAATCAGTCATATTTACAGTCATATAAATATAATCATATAAATTAAGATGGTTAAGTCCATTCCAGAGCAGAAGACACTAAGCTAGAGTTTATTCCAGGGAAGGAGGTCCGATTCTGAGGGGGTATATTTATCTATTTTTTGGAACAGGAAAAATAGACAAATATACTGTTACATTTGAAGCCACAGTGTTAGCTCCACACTGTAACTCCGGCAGATATTATCTCCTTTTACATCTTGAACAAAAGTGTTTCCGCTTAATACTTTCGCCCTTCTTTAAAACTATCAAAATTTCAGATACGCCCTTTCGTTTTCAGCAATGCGTTCTATAAAAACAAAACATTCTTCTCTGAAAAAAGAAAAGCTAATTACATCCTGAAAACATCAGATAAAAAAGTAATTACAAGTGGGGAATATTTTTGCCAGTCAGCATGTCCAAAAGTCTGTAATTTTCCAGACGGTCTAAATTATTAGTCTGAGGATCAAAACAGGTTGATAAATCCAAAGGAAAAACAACTAACAATATATGCCAAAATTAATTTTATTGGTTCTCTTTTTAAAAAAGTCAATGAAACGTGCCAATAAATGTACAAGAGGGAAAACACTAACTGACAGTTAGAGAATGAGTTATCACCTGCTCAAATCTATGCTAATATATTAAATCCTTGCATGTGTGTTTACAAAATTCATAGCCTTTTATTGGGGGCACTCGCAATTAATGTCGGGGGGGGGGGGTATTTTGGAAAACAGAAAATTAAATGAAGCATATGAATTTTTTAGGAACATAGGTAAAGAGGGGGGGAAGAAACCCAAAATGTCTCTAGTCCCTCTGTAGGGACCTGCTGTCAGCAGGTCCTGAATTGAATACAAATTTAGAGGGATGGGTCATACATCGATTTTTCAATGTATTGAAGAAGAGCTTTTTTTGATCACAAATGTTTTAGATGTTTTGTTTTATTCTAGCTGATAGAAAAGAATATCCCGATTAAGGCACAGTCTACCTCGGTAGTCGATATAAATGTATGCACGAGGACATGTTCCCTCTTACCCAATAAAAGGATCGTTTACAGATCCTTTTTTGCGAAACTTTGGTGAAAATATGTAAAAATGAGTAACAATCCGGCTATTTTGGCCTTGAGAGCGATTTCTGAAGCATTAGATCTGGTTCTTGGAATAAAATTTAGTTGTCCGTTTTTTGTTTTTTGTTTTTTTTTCTTTTTCATTTTTACTGTATAGCACAGGAATTAACTAGGCATATGTGCTAATAATATTTCATAGTTTTCATTTTTAGCAAAGATAAATAAAAACTTTACTACCCAGCCACATGGGTTTCAGGGGGCTCGTACTCCCTCGCCCATAATTTCGCTTTTTCCGTAGAACACACCGGGATTTGCCTTTTCTGAGCCCATTAGCCCCAGAAGGAAAACCCTGCTTGTATATCCGGTTCCTTTACGTCTCCTTTGACACAAGCGTAGGCTATGCTCGTTCATAGATGCATGCAACAAATTGTAGCTTAGACGAACCGGCTACAGCGGGCGGACTTTCAAGCATCGACAATTCAGCACAAAGCTTATACGTCTCCAAGCAACTTAAGCACAATCAATTATTATTTCGTACTTACATCTTGTAGGAAACGACAGAGTTCTACAACTTACTATTATTTGATGCCCAAGCTACAAATAGGTAAGGTATCCGAATTAAGCATTTGAAATTTGATACGCAGGAATTTTTTTCATGGGGGACTAGAGGGGCATAAAAAAAATGCAATACGTATGGATATTCTCAATTTGGGAGGGACAAAGGTCAGGTCCTTGCCTCTCCTGTACACTTGTCTGTCAGTTGCAACGCTTGACTCTAACCAACTGATGTAGCAGCTAAAACTTGGATACACTGAGATAGCCTTGCCAAGAGATGATAATTTTTAATTCTTATTATTTTGCTGAAACCATTTGTCTTCTAGTCAATATAGATACTCTATTGTAACAGTATCTCTGTTATCTCTATAGATACTCTATTGGTCCTGGTTCTGCCGTCCTAATTGTTACTAACAATTTTCTCGCATAAAAAGAACACTTACACCGAATCATACTTCTAACGATCCTCGGTAACATAATATTTGGCGCAAAACTTAAAAATGGAACTTTCAAATGTAGAGGATCAAACAATTCGTGAGAACGCTATGCAGTAAGGAGCAACCCGGCTCAACAGTGACCGAAACATTAAAAAAAAACAGAATTTTAGCACAAATAGACGCATCAAAAAAATCGGATTTTAATGTTGATTATAAATATATAAGTTTTATCAAGTTTAGTCTTACCCATCAAAAGCTATGAGCCTGAGAAAATTTGCCTTATTTTCGAAAAAAAGTAAAAACAGCCCCTAAAAGTCATAGGATCTTAATGGAAATCACACCATTAGATTCAGCGTATCAGAAAACCCTACTATAGAGGTTTCAAGCTCCTATGTGCAAAAACGTGGGATTTTGTATTTTATGGCAGAAGAAAGATCACGGATGCGTATTTTTTTCAGGGGTGATCGTATCGACCCAGTGGCCCTAGAATGTCGCGAGGGGGCTCACTCTAACGAAAATTAAAAGCTCTAGTGTCCTTTTTAAGTGACCACAGAAATTGGAGGGCAACTGGGCCCCTTACCACGCTCTTTTTTTTCCAAAAGTCACCGAATTAAAATTTTGAGATTACCATTTTGTTCAGCATATTCGGAAAATCTAATAACTATATCTTTGAGGACGACTTAATCCCCCACAGTCCCCGGGAGAAGGGCTACAAGCTATGAACTTTGCCCATTCTGTGCATATAGTATTGGTTATTGGGAAGTATACAGACGTTTTTAGAGGGGGGAACTTTTAATGGTGGTGGGGGGTATACGTGGGAGGATCTTTCCACGGAGGAATTCATCATGTGGGAAGAGAATTTCCATTAAGGGCACGCTGGATTTTCCAGCATTATTTTAAAAAACAATTAGAAATTAAATTTAAAGAAAAAACAAGATTTTTCAACTGAAAGTAAGGAGCAACATTAAAACTTAAAATGAACAGAAGTTATTATGTATATGAGGGTCTTTAGCATAAGGAGCGGCCCTTTGGGAAGGGGACCAGCCCCTTTCGTATACGGAACAATTTTTGTTCGTTTTCTGTTCGTTCCAGTAAACTGAAAGTTACTAATCTTCTACAACTATTTCTGAAATGGAAAAAAGAACGTTTTGTTCCCAAATTTTAAATCTGGTTCTCAAAAATGATCAACATTTTTTTTTCAAATCATTTGAGTTCATAAAGAATTTCACTAATTTCTCGTAAAAATTTCTTGTTAACTCGCGGAAACACATCATTAATAGCAAATTCTTTTATTGAAAAGCGTAAAATAAGCCAAGATTTATACAGGAGGCCACGGTGCCCATACCTCCGGAAATCGTATATTTTTCTTGAATCTGGACACTTCACTTCAAATTACCAACCATAATCCGCATTGGGACACCCAAATTCTTTTTTATTATCCCCCCCCCCTACCGTATAAGGCTGAAATAAGCTTAATACCAACACAAAAGTGGTCAGCAGGTCCTTAATTTATCAATCATATCAGCAGCTGATCTCTCCCATCGTAACCGAGTGTGGCCTAGCAACACCTGGACAAATGTTATCACGCTTATCCCTAATACATCTGCTTATACATCTGTTGTTTTGTTTTTATTTCTTTTCAAATTCCTCTATTCTATCTTGGAGTCGAGTGGAATTTTGTGGGGAGTTGATGGAGCGTATCGAAGCTATATTAGAGGAAGAAGGGTTGTCGCCGCATTCTGATGATGTTCGGAAAACTTTCTGACAAACGTTTTGACTTTATAATCAATACAATTGCTATTGGGATTGATTTTCATTTGTTTACGTTTGTTTGATTCGCCTTCTTCTCAATGAATGACAATGTCCAAATTACCTTATTTTAACAATAGCTTGGTATTGTAAACATGGGGAGGGTGGTATTTATTTATTGCTTTTGCGTATGGTGCTTTGGTTCATTATTTTGGAACTCATTAGAACCTGGTATAAAAAAACAATCTGTAACGTCTAAGGCTCAGCTCAGTTTCCCTAGCCCCCCCCCCAGTTACAAAATGATTGTAAATAAAATGAAGACACTATGAGCATATAAAGTAATCTTAGGGGGGATTTTTTTCTAATAATTTCCTACAAACCTGGTTTTTGGATGAGTACCAGGGAGAAAATCACAATCCTCTCCATCCCCCTTGTGTCCAAGTGGAATAGAAAAAGATGAAATAAGTGTAAGGCGACTTAAATATAATTGACTTAAATATAAACACTGGGTTAAATTGATGTAATCATATGTCCTTTTTGGATGTCTAGACACAAACCCATACGCAGGTGACCCCTGGACTCGCACCTAAAAATTTTTTGATTTTTTGACATTTCTATTATTTTCCAGTGATCTGCTGGTTTGATGAATTTACATTACAACATAAAGAAAATATTTAAAATGGCGGTTGTAAACTGAAAATATTGATTTTCAGTAACATCTGAACATTTTGAGGGGACAAGGGGCCAAAGGTTCTCTTTCTGCCATTTTACCTGCCATCGATAATGGAAGTGTTTATGAGAGGAAAGAATGGGAAATGTGCAGACCATTTACATTCCTTATTCCCTGGGGCACCATTAGATAACATCCTTTACGGCCAAGGGCGCATCCAGGATTTTTTTTCGGGGGTACAAACAAAACTTTATAGAAGCGCATTACAAATTCGTTTAAACTCATTTATATAATGTTTTTAAGAGTCCGGCAAAAAAATATTTTTTTTGGGGGGGAGCTATTATCTTATGCATGAACATGCAGTTCTGCCAAAAAAAGCGTCTTATTTTAGTGGAATAAGACGGATAAGTGAAAGACGAATTAATAAAAAAAAGTACGTAGATGACCGTCAACTTTCAAATGAGCCCTTACAGCTCTCTAAACAGGGAAGCTGATTGGAGGAAGGAGGATATGGCTTGGAGTTTTCCCGCCCCTAGATTTTTTTTGTCCACTCCCAAGATTTTGAGGAATGTATTTTTTTCACAGAAAATACCTTTTATTTAGTGATTTCATAGACAAATTAAGACAAAACAAGATTACTCCCTCCTCAGATTCAAAAAAGTAAACTTTGCCCCCCTCCCCTTTACGTTTCCGTGAAAACTACTGTCGGAAAAAAAACTGCTGGCCAAGGGCGGTTCAAGAGCAAAATCTTAGAGATCCAATGTGATGAGAAAAATCTATTAGCAAAATCTTGGGGGGGGGGCAATGTGACAAAAGTACCAGTAATCGACAAAATTGACAAGTTTATTCTAAAAAAAAGAGTAAAAAAGAAAAAAAGGAACGAGGTTACCAGAAAAATCTTGGGGGAGGGGGCCCTGGGTCCCCCAGTCCCCTGGATCCGCCACTGCTTCTAGCTGGGGTTTACTCTCTGCTAGGTTGCCTCTAGGGGGCAGCCATGAAAAAAATAAGCGTCGTTCGCTTTCAAACCATGGGAACAGAAAAAAACATATTATTTGGTAAATGGGCATAAAACAAATTTGAATCCTTGCTTGTTTGTTTTCGTTTTCATGATAATGATTGACGTTAAGGGCGTCATAACATATAACCAAAACAGAAGTTACAGCTGATTAATCACAGCAACAAGCTCGAGCCTTGTTTAATAAACCTTGTTTCTGAGAAGAGCTTCTAGTTATGAATATTTGCATAAGTCTGTTGATCTAATTACAAGTGAACAATCTTTGAATAGCATCTGAAACAGATATACTGCGCTGCTCAAAATGTTTACCTGAGTCCAGAAGCCTCAGTTTCTAAAATCATAAAGTTGTCAGAATTATATTCAGGATAATCGGATTGTCGTGGCTGTAGCAGTGGCTACAACAAAGGCAAGAGCTAATTACGGCCCATAGTAACCAAAAATAAGCAAAAATTTGGGGAAGATCTGAATTTTTTCTCCCCAAGCGAATCTTAGCTTGTCTCGTTATCATCCAGCATCACACAGGGCCGTATCTAGAATCTTTATCGGAGGGGGGGAGGGGGGTTTGTTTCAACACATCATTTTATATGCGTTTAAAACACATCAAAAATGTGTCTTATATTCATTTTTTCGTTTTTACGAGTCAAAAAAAAAGTATCGAGGGAAGGGGGGTGGTTCAAACTCCCTACCCCCACCCCAATCTGGATACGGTCTTGGCATCATACACCACAGACATGGAGCTATTGTCCGCCAAGATATTCGATGTGATGAACTTTAAACGCAGCTTTTGTCAAGAGGGCGCCAAATTTCTGCTAAGCTCGACAAGTTGTGCAAAATCTGGTGGAACTATGCCAAGCGGCAAAGGGACTGTGTCACACTTGTCGGAACTATACGACACGTGTCAAATCTGTGCGACACGCGTGGTGCTCCAATATGTACACCGAATGGTGGAAAATATGTACACCGGGTGGTGCAAAATCGGCAACCCACCAGCTTTTATAAGTCTACTCTGTATGGTCTCACGACTAGGAATCGAAGAAATTATGGAAATTAAGTGAAGTAAGCTTTTAGTTCAGAGCGACAGTGTTACCCTAAACTATCTGTGTACAGAGGCGCCATTTGGGCCAAATCTTGGGGTGGGCATGAGCTCCATTTTGGGCCCCCCCCCCAACTTTCATGTAAGAAAAAATGTGAGTTTTGGCAAAACATCGATCGTATATTCTAAGTAAAAATTCATTTTCAGTACCCGTGTGCTGCACGGAAATGTACTGTAACCCAATGTGGAACTCAGCCAAACTGACCTCTAAGATTAATTATAACATCAAAGATCATAATCAACGAGATTAAGTGATGACCCTCCTCAGCAAGAAACTTTCTGATTTAAGTAAACACTACGTCGGTGAAAGTAATAGGCGTGCAGTAATTTCAAATCAATTGGACAGAATGGATTATGTTGGACATAATGGATTATTATGGCCGGCAATGGGCACTTTGTGGTGGAAGCTTGGGCCCCCCTGAATAATCTGGGGTAGGCATTTGCCCACCCCTGACCCCCCCCCCCCCCCAAATGGCGCCTCTGTCTGTGTATAGGATATGGGACAGATACACAGTGGAAGTAATATATTGCCTTTATATTACCTTTACTGTGGATGTACTATACTGCCTGAAACGTTTATCTGAAATTCGTAAGCACCAGCTTTCTAAGATGATTGAGTTGTCACAATCATATTCTTGATGGATGAAGAGGAGTGTCTAGTTAAGGGAGGGTTATTACCAGTAAAAGATGAAAAATTAAGTACTTACTTCTGAGACTTCATAAATTTGGGAGAGGTTCTGAGCACGAAAACCCATTAGGTTGGCCCCTGTTAAGGAGATAGAGAAAGCACCAGCTTTCTACCATGATAACATTGTCAGAATTATATTTCTTTATTGAATTTGTTCTGTAAGGTTGTCAAAAATGTTTCTTTGTCTATCACTTTGCATTATAAAAGTGTTGAAAAAAAAATGAAAAAAACAACCACTTGTTGTAACGCAGTATACCAAGCGGGGTTCTGTCGAGACTCCAAGTGCGTTTTTGTTTCCTTTTATTGAAAGAAAACATAAAAGCAAAACAATAAAATAGTTATTGTTACCTCATCCGGGAAGAATTCAAAATCAAGGCTAAATTGGTTGTTAGAGTTGCGGAAGCATCACAAAAACCTTCCTCTGAGAACCTCTGCGGACCCCAATTGGTATGTTAAGGGCCAATGAAGGAATATTTGCGTTATACGGTAAAAAATAAAGCACTTTTTTGTGCTATTTTGTAATCAAAGAGAGACTGAACCTGGTTAAATCAAATCTTGAGCCTAATGGGGGGTTCAGAAAGTTCGGTCACAGGTGAACAGCCCAATGGCTCCCACTAGCAAATTAGCTGGCAGCAAACCGCATTACATGGTCCAAACAGGTCTCCAAGATCCTTGATGCCGGACAAGGTAGAGATACCTGATTCCCGCTACAAGTACAAGTAAGTACAAATTTAGTAATTCAAGAGAGGTTGTAGACCTGCGAAACCCATAGGGTAGATAACTGCTCCAAATAAATAGCTCCTCGTCACTTTTTAGGAAGAATGGAAGGGTATATTCCGATAACAAAAATGATAATCCTGAAACTACTTCAAATTAAAACCAACAAGTGGCAAGACAACAAGAGCGAATTCTTCCTATCTTTGTAAGGGTTTACCAAGTATAACACACAAAGGTGTCAATTCACAAAGTTAAAGGTCAGAGTAAGTATGCATCTATAAAGTCAGGAGTACCTATTACCCTCCCCAACTAGCACACATACAAACACAAATGTTGTTTTGAAACTGATTGCTTATAGTCAACTAGCCAGAGACAAAGCATGTGACAAATTATTTCCTAAGTGTTTACTTATTCTGATGGTGTGAAATTTGTAGTCTTTGTTTTTCTTGTGCATTTGTACTTTATTATGTATTTTTGTTGTTTTTTATGCAAAGGCACTGTATGGCATTCAATTTTTTCATTAATAGTATTCGACTGTGATCAGCATTCAAGAAGTCGGTGAAATCTTACACAAAAGCTTATGAAACCGAGTGCAAATATGTGCGTTGTGTCGAAACCGCGGGCCGCTTTGTAGCCAGAACAGAAACATGATTCGTTATCCGCATTCATAGGGTAGCCTTCACGACAAGACTGTACCAATAACCACCCTCCTACCTAAAAAAGTGGTACGGGTAGAGATTTGCTTTTCGGTTTAATGGCTAAAGACAAATTTCCCCCATAGTTGAACAGTACATCCTGAGTACAGGCCTAATATACCAGTAACCATAATTGTATATGCACAACACAGGCTGTAATTACAAAGCCGCGCCCAATAGCGTCTCCTTTGCTTCGGATCTACTTCTAATTTGACCCTTTGCCCTCCTGTCCTGTCTCCATATTCTAAATATACCCACTATAACAGAATACCGTGCTCTCTAAGTTAACAGTCTTAAAAATTCACTGAGTGCATTTAGATCTTAACGTAGTACGGTACAGCATCTGTGTATACATCTAATAAACTTTTGGCAATTCAATTTACGAAGTTAGGCTACTTAGTGTCTGGGTAAGAATTTTCTGTCCATGGGCATAACCATTTTAAAAGTGGTTATACTCACCGACATAATATGCCAATATCAAATCAGCAAAACCATGAATGGCTAAAAATACAGACAGTCTCAGGCGTAAGATACAATATTAAAGACTTATATGAACTTGTATTATTTTCCTCCAGTTATTTTAGTACAGACAAAAACATACATAAAATACATCCATACAGTATACTGCGCATATCATCAGAGCATACGAGCATCAGATCTGAAGCATCAGAGCATACGCTGAAGAGTTTTTCTAGTGAGAAATTCAAAGGAGTCATTAAGTAAAACCTTCGACTATGTGTTGGAAAATAACTTCTTAAATAACTTTCCACTACCGTGACACCTCGGTTTTCAAACTTCGAGTCAAATCTGTTTTCAAACTTCGAGTCAAATCTCTCCGTTTTCAAACGTAATTTTAACATTAGACGTTTCATTTTTCTTCATTAGCTTTAGAAAATATGGTTAGATTCTCAATTAATTCGGTCTTGGAACCAACTTTTCGACCAAATTCTGGTCAAGAACCAAGGTTTAATTGCATATAGAGTTCCAAAATACTTTCATTGAACCTTCGAGACACGGGATTGGTTTTAAATGATCTGCAAGAGAGACCAGAAACTGAAAAACAACAGGTCTTCCACACTGGCACAAATTGCAGAGGGCAGGGAAATGTATTTTTCGAAAAAAAATGTTCGACCCCCTCCCTCAATATTTTTTAAACTGGCAGTACTGGTCTTCAGTATAATCTTGGAGCCACACTATAGTCACAGATGTGGATAACAAATTATTTTATTACTATTTCATTTACCTGCTTCTGTAATATACAACTACGACAAGCCATTTATAAATCTCGGCTTTTTATCAATAAATGATAATGCATGAACGATAAAAAAAATAAGTTTTTGTCAAAAATCACAATTTATGTTATCACTTTCAAGCCTCATAAAGCACTCTAGAATTTTCATTCCAATCAAATGAGCCCCTCCTTCTGCGACCGCTCCTTCTGCAAAAAGTGGCTGGTGAAAAAAATACATTGAAGCCACACCGGCATTTACTAAGCACCGCGAAAGGGAGCGCTTCAGAAGGTGACTATGGTAAATAATGACGAAGACCACACTGCCTTTCCATAATACAACAACAAAAGAGAGAATAATGAGGACTTTTTTCCCAAGACAGTGAACCAACAAAACCTATTTGAATATTTCGGCCTTATATCTAAGGGCCGTCTTCAGCAAAGAAAAAATAAAAAACAATAAAACACTTACAATAAAAGTTCTCAGTTAAAAATCCATTTGTTTTTATTTTAAAATAGCCTTGGCATCATTACTTCTTAACGAAAAGTTCAGCCAAGACTGTCTGATAAAAGCTAACATTTTGCAAGATAAAAAGGTTCATTCATTTCACTAACTGTATTTATTAAAAATTGGAATGATTTCTTATTGCGATATTTGCCTTCTCTGCAACTAATCTGATAGTTCTTTTGATATTGGGCTTGTTTTTGTTCGTTCCTATTTTTGTTTTATTTTGAATTAGATTATTTTCTATAATTAATTTTGTGTACATAGGGTTGAGTGTGTATTCACCCAAGTCTCTATTTAGGGATGTGTTATTATTTAAGTTTCGTTTGCCTCACGGACAGTTTGTTTGATTCCTAGGTCATTGCTAATTAGAATTGTTTCGTCAAATAGAACATAATGGTCTGAATTTTCAAAAATATGATTACTTAAAGCTGAATCGAAAGATATGGAGTTTTTTTAGATTTTAATGCTTTTTCAATACTTTCTTTGTGTTGCTGCAATCTTGTTCCTAAATTTTGGTGAGTTCGACCAATGTAATTATTTCCACAACTACATGGTATTTGATACACCCCTCGTAGACGAGTATTTGGGGTTTTATCCTTACCAGAATTGACAAGATTCATTATACTTAAATTGCTTGTGAATACAACACGTAAATTGTTCTTTAAACAAACTTTTTTCAGTTTTGAAGTAATTTTCGGAATATAAGGTAGGTGAATCGTGTTTGTGGGTTTATTCGAATCATTTACTGGTGTGGGATTTAAGGCTTCAGAAGAATGCATCTTTAATCTTTGAGCAATAACAGTATTTATGAGAGAAATTGGGTACCCGTTGCCAAAAAGTATGTCCGTAATAAAATTTAATTCTTTTTTAACATACGGCTCTGAACAGATATTAAGTACTCATGGTGACTATGGTGTGACTCGGGCATACTCCTTTCGTATCCTACGTTTGTTGAGTGACAGAAATCGAGAGGCTATCCACTCTTCACCATCTGGTCTATATATTTGGGAATACCGCCTGTTACGTTATGCATAGAACACTATGGCATGCCATACCTCTTCAGGCCACACATGACACACTTCGGGCCACACATAGCACACAACATATCACAAACACAATTAACTCGGTATTCTGATATTCCAAAGATTGGACCATAAAAGGAGCTCTTCAAATTTGCAATCAATTCAGAAGTGAATACATACCTGGCGATTAGAAAATAGCTATGAAATTCAGATTGTCAGGATTCGCCTGATGGATCACTATTAAATGAGCCGACAATCAAGACTATATTTGTTTATTTAATCCTATCCAACCTGATTACAAGTGGATCTCCTTAGAATAATATTTTATGCGTAGATACACGTGCTTTACTCTTTCGGACGACCCGTTTTAGGGAAGATTTTAGGGACGATCCATTTTAGGGAACACTCCCAAGGGCATATCTAAGCTTGTTTGAAACCTCTGCTGCTCGAGAGATGTTAATTATGTGTGCCACGCACATCTCCAGAACTCAACTGTGTTCCACCAAAATCTGTATCTACACATAAATTTAGTTATGAGTTAAGGATGGACCTTCTCCCCCCCAAATGTTGACCACATGAATCTTATGGCAAATAAAGGATTTTCAATCTACTGTACTTTCTAAGATATGAACTAGTATATGCAGGGGTAAGAACAGATTTCATCGGTTTTCGACAGTCTGGACAACGGCCACCAGGAAATGAAGTGACAGAAGACGGAAGAAAAGGAGACAGGAGTTGTTATCATTATTTTTCTTTTCTATTTTTATTTATCTATTATTATTTTTAATTGATTATGTTTTTTATTTATGATTATGTTTGTGCAAGATATATAGGCCTATATATAGGTTATACTTGACTTTTTTCTGGGGTTATTAATAATAGATTTATTTAAATAGTTGAGGGTCTTTTTTAATTGTTGTGTTAATAGGTAAGTAGTTACGTGGACTTTTGTACGACCGAAAACCCTCATAGGTTTTCTCTAGTGTGAAAGTGTTTTATTTGTAAACGTGAAAATAATAATCTTATTCGAGAAAAACTTCCTACTTTGCGAGTTTCTCGAAAACTTGATAATGAAGATACTACGTTTGAACACAGAACACAGGCGAACTGATCAGGCCGTAAGTTAAACAACTTCGAACATGGAGTAAACCAAACTACGAATTTCTTCGGCGCGATAGAATTAAATTAATACTTCAAAGGAAGAAGGAAATCATATCCAGAGTCTAAATTTGTGTGATGCCAAGCTTCTTGTGACTAAGTTTATTCATTTTTCACAAATTTAACACAAATCATGTGGACTGGTGTATAAATTGCAGGACTGAAACAACTTAATGACTGAGTCAAATTATACTTCTTCTGTAAATGTAAATGGAGATCTTTTATTTTATAATGTGACACAAAGTCTAAATATATCCGCTATCATCTTACCGCATAATTTAGCATTTGCCAGGCCTCCTAGGGGTTGGTCATGAGCCTGCATCCACATAGATCGGGGGTGTGATTATATTCTCTTATTTGGGTCTCAACAGACCCTGGAAATTTTCAAGTCATTTCTATAATTTTCAAATAAATTTTCTATTTTGCTTCAATCTGCTTCCCTCTCTAAAAACGTCTGCTTAAGTGCCTCTAACAATCGTCGGAAGAACATTAAGATTTCGAAAAAAACAGAAATGGTTTTTGGAATGGTCCCTGGTACACGGTCCATGATACAGATCATGATGTCGTCCTGATACCCATTGTATTCCTCTAGCCTTACAGATTGAGTTTCTGACTGTCCCTAAATATTGTTACTGTCCCCTCTTGATACAACAGCAATCATCAATGGTTTATTTTCAAAACTAACCCCTGGTAATTTGATCTTTAATTTCTAAGCTATTAACCACTATAGCTTGTTTTCCTTGTGGAAGAGGGGAAAATATCCTACATTCTTTGTTTTGCACTGCAAAGGTTTCCCTATAAAACAAGATACAACATTAATTTTTCCAACTTCCGGCCTGGCATTTAGAAAAGTGACATTTAGAAAATTTGGATTCAACTGGACAACAAGAAGCAGATTAAAATTACTAAGTAAGTCGTTCAGAAGCCGATTCGATTACGTTCATAAGACAAGTAACTGGGAAATGTAAAAAAAGAAGGTAAATTTGGTAGGACATTTATGTACCAATGTTGGTGGCTGGCACGTACGCAGGGGGGGCCTTCGGGCCCGAGCCCCCCTCCCCCGAAACTTTGTGAAATGTTAAATTTACCCATGGTTTCTTGGGATTTCTGGTAAAAGTAGGACATTTATTAAGAATCTAGATACATGTATGAAGCCTTTTTGGGGGGATTTTACAGCATGCCATTATCCGGTCAAGTCAATGCCCAATTATTAACCCATTTTCTGTCTAACTTTTTACCCTCTTTGAAATAATTAGCAATTGTGCTGTTATTATTATTTTTTTTGTAAAGAGAGTTTGCTTTCCACAGCAAAATAGAATTATCCTTGATATTAGGGCTTTTATCCCCCCCCCCTTTCAGGATAAAGTACAGCTTTTAATGGATCATTTTTGGAAACTGCCATTTTTAATTACAATCTACGTTTTTGCAATAAAAGAACTACCCCCCACAGCATCCATATTGCACTGTTAACCCTAAAATTTCCCTTTCAGTGGGATATAATAGATTAATCACTGGTTCTAAATATCTATGAACATAACCCGAGCCTAAAACGTACTTTTGAGGATTCAGTCTTCTCCCCCCCCCCCAATCCGTTACAATACTACAGATTAAAGTCAGTCTGTATTTTCCGATATACGTGCTTTTCGCATTACTAAATAAAAAAAGTGCTACTTTATATCTGCTGTTTCGAAGGTTTTGGCCCCCCCCCGAAAAAAAATCCTGCGTACGTGCCTGGTTGGTGGCAAACAATATTCCCAATTAGTCGTGTTTTTTTTATGGAGGCTATACATCAATTTTTGTGTCTTTGGACATACACCGAATAAGTGATATACTCAATAAACATGTTTTTTGTTTAAAGGCTAAGAGATATAAAAAGACTTCCCGCAAACAAGTCTCACAAATCGGACACAAGGTATTATTCGATATTTTAATGAGGGTTCAAGAAAAACTATTTTCAAAATCCAGGGGGGGGCATTTTTTCAATAGACACTAAAGTAAGATATTTCTACAAAATCTAAAAGGGGGGAGGCAATTGCTCCCCTATCCACATAAACAAAAACAAATTCTTTGCAAAAATGTAAAATCAATAGCACAAAGAGGAATATTAGTTCAGCATTATGATTTTAAACATGCATATAAATCACTTAAATATTTGCGCACAAAAAAAGAAGAAAGGGTTCGATAAGACACTAATGATAGTGATCAATCTAGTCTAGTTAATTCAGAGGCTCATTATAATAAAATGCAAATCAAAACAGAATAGTTAAAGATATTGAGCGTAAATACTTGGGAGTGGTAGTATTAATAAAGATTAAATTTAAAAGTCAAAATGGAGTCATACTGTGGTCACTGGATACATCAAATGGAGGGATTGGCATGTGAGTCAAAATTATACGGATATTGCTGAATTTTAAGTCACCTCTTGGAATTTGAATAATGCAATTTAAATTTACACCTTAAAGTAGAGTTGTTACCCCAAATTAGATCACCTTTAAGTTTCCAGTAAGCTGTCAAGTCAAAAATAGCCTAAGAGACCTCTCGGGACCCCTGCCTTTGCAATCAAATATTGACAAAAATTAAACTGCCTCTCAGTCACAGAGCCTACAGAGGAAGATACAATTCTTGAAATGACAATTTTTAAGACCAACGAATAAAAAAAAAAAAAAAAACAGAACCCATTTAAAAACCATATATTTCGGCCTTATATTTAATGCTTGTCATCAGCAGAATAAGTAAACAATAACTGAAGGAGGTGATTTACAGTGCATTTTAGAAGATTTATGGAAAGAGTTACCAAAATAACAAAGATTTTAACACGGGGCCTGGCCAAGAGCTTCCCCACCCCCTTAAAGCCACGTACCCACTTAAAGCTGCGAGAATAACATTTCAAGGAAACCTACCGAAGAATTTCAATGGGATTGTCGTATTTCGTACATAATGTAAACCAAAGATAATTAAGTGATTTTTTTCGGAGTCAAGAAATTGTAAGGATAGGGGAGTAGAGTAGACCTCCTGTGAATCCTCCGTAAATCAGGATTCTAAAGTGTTTTCAATTATTTTGTATACTTTCAATATAACTCACCTTCTTGCTTTTCAAATTTTTTATTCCCAAATGGAATTCGAAATGAGCAATTAAACATGACTTATATAATTCAGAATTAATTCATCAAAAACATTTCCCCCGAAAGATTTATATCTGTATTTTCTAGCACCAAATTTTATTTTTATGAAATTGCATGTTATACAAGGCCTTTTATCTGTTATCGAACTACTTATATCTTAATTCTTTAATAGCGATAACCGTACAATAATTAAAAAGAAGATCTACGGGACAAAATTAAATGGCAGATTTATCTATAATTAGACTCCTGACTTATACATCGTAACTTCCGTTCTCAAGGGCCCCTATATCCTAAGAAGTTCGATCCAACTATAGAAGAGGCGTCACTAATCATCATCATCATCTTCTAAGTACTCTTTACACGCCATCCTTTCAAAGACTATCTCAATTTATTATTCATTTTGTTATCTGTAGTAGGTTTGGCAAGTCTGATCACTTCCATTTTTATTTCATGAATTTTAAGTGTTTTCTCAAAAATTTATTACATACTGTTTTCTCACTCATAACTCGTTGATAGTAGCGTATATTAGCTAAAATTTATGGAGAGGGGGCACAATTTATTTTCAAACCCGGGGGGCAAAATTGTCATTTTTTCAATGGAAATACTAAATAAAAGACATTTTTTATGAAAAAAACTGAAAGGTATTTTTCAAAATCTAACAGGATCAAGGAGTCCAGGAGGAGGGTAACCCCCCCCCACGATTGACACCACTGAAATCTAAACTATTGAAATTAAACGCACTTTTATGGAAATTTTGATGACTGAAATAACCGAGCATGTACAAATAACTAGCCCTAAATAAGAGTCAAGAAAGTGTACAACACACGTTTAAGTTGGTCATCTTCTTTAAAATTCTTCTTCTTTAAAATTTTATGCACTTCTTCTTCTTTGAAATTCACTCTGTGTGGAGCAACACCGGTACTTTTCGGTTATATAATAGACACTCGGGAAGTGAAGTTCGATTAACGCTAATGAAATTAAACAAAATATAACGAATATATAATAGTTTAGAAACAAAATTCGGCTATATATTTGCACATTAGGGGGAAGGGGTGTAAAGCATAGCATAAATTAAATACATAAACTAACTATTGTTGTACTTAATATATGCTATGCTTTACCCACACACACACCCCTAATGTATAAATATATAGCCCAAATTTGTTTGCATAAACTAAACCAAAATACAAACTAAATACTTAAATAAAATATAGCTACAATTTATTTTGCAACCAAACCAAAGCTAATTGTGTCGTATAAAGAAGTTGCTTGACCAGTTTCTTGTGTCATGCTCGCTTCATACGCGATCGAAATTGTATAAGGTCTATTATATAACTGATAATTACCGCAACGCCCTTTACCTTACTGCAGCCTTTCTGATAACATAATAAGCTTACACACCTATCCAATCCAAACTTAGACATGTATCATGACCGAGGAATGTTTCTTCTGTGCATTATTTGTATTTCTTACTTTTATCTCACCGCGGTTTTATAATTTTAATTCTATTTTCAAGGGCCAAAATTAACCAAAAGGCAGCCATAAGAACTCATAAACAATGTGCCCAATGTACCCCTGGGCACGCTTGCAACCACACAGGAGATCAGAAATTTTAATATATTTATTATCTGTGTTCGTTTTAAGTTTAGCTTTAGTTGTTCATTGTTATTAATTTGCGTTCAAAGCTTCATCTCTTTATACAGAGTAGTTCCTGCTTGTTTTAAGCTTTAGTTTTCATGAAAAAACATTTTTTAAATGTGAGGAAAAACGAAAAACTCTATTTGAAAGTTCACCAAAAGTTTTTCCTCTGTGGTTTATTGTCTTCCCTGAAAGCTCGAGTGTTCAGACAAATGGTTATAAATGTTTCTTTAAAAAATTTTTACAGATGGTACTTTGAGAAATTTACGCAAGTATAAAATAAAACTGATATGTGATTACAAAACACGTTTCCACATTGGACATGATAATAGAGACAGCAAGCAATAAAAGCACAAAGATTAATTTCGATAATGCAGAACCCATAAAAAAGAAAAAAAACTCTTCAGGAACAAAAAAGTAAAACATACACAATTTGTAACCTCAAATTTGATTACAAAGTCTTCGTTACTGTGTTAAGACCAGAGTTATTATTTTAGGAAGGTCTCAAAAGAGGCTTCTACAGGCCTCTCTCTCTACCATAAAAGTGAAGTTTCACTATAACTTCGTGCATTTCACATGAAATTTGTCTAGTTTGTGATTCTTCCTCAGTCTCCTCGATAGATGTCCGGCATAGACAGATTTTACTCCTTTTCAAAACATGGAGCATTTGTGCGGGATTTTCAACTGAAAGTAAGGAGCAATGTTAAAATTCAAAACGAACAGAAATTATTCCAGGGTCTATATGAAGCGGTTGGCCCCCTCCTCAATACCTTGCTCTTACGCTAAACTTTTTTTAGCACTTCTAAAAAAGCTCCCTAATCTAATTGAACAACCCTTATGATTCAGAATTCGTTCTTAAAAATTGAGACGAACAGTCAAACTTTAGAGTAAAGAGCGAGGTATTGAGGAGGGGGGTAACCTCTTCATATACGGAATATTTTCTGTTCGTTTTGAGTTTTAATATTGCTCCTTACTTTCAGTTGAAAAAACTCGTTTTGTATTTAATTTCTGATCGTTTTTCGAATAATGCTGGTAAATCTGGCTCACCCTCCAAGAAAAATTCCCTCCTCTCACGGGAAAATCCTCCGTGGAAAGTTGCTCCCGCGTAAAATACATCCCCCACCTCATGTAAATTCCATTCTCGCTGAACCCCCCCCCCCCGTAAAATTTCTTGCGGACAAATCACACTGAAAATATTCTCCTTAGCATATTTTGATTTATAAACAAAAATAATTTCTAATCGCTTTTCCGATAGCTCCGGAAATCCTCCTTCCGTTGAAATTTTTTCCTGGAAATCAAACCCCTTAAAAATTTCCCCCAGAACATCTCCACATGCAGAATTGGGTTGGCAAAGAATAAATAAAACAAATAAAAAAAACAATTGTGCATAGAAATTCTGTTAAATCCCCACAGTCTAAAATTTCCCCTGGAAATTTCACCCCGAAAATTCTCCCTGGGGGTTGTGTGTGTGGGGGGGCTCATGTTACCCCTAAAGGCAGAGTTATTGGATTTTTCAACTATGTTGAACAAAATGGCTATCTCAAAATTTTGATCGGACGACTTTGGGGAAAAAAGGGCCGTGGGCTTGCAATTGTTAATTGCAATCCAATATTTTAGCCACTTAAAAAGGGCCTTAGAACTTTTAATTTCTGTTTGAATGCGCTCTTTTCCGATCATTTATGACCGTTATCCCCCCTGGGGTAAAAAAACACGCATCCGAGAGCTTTTTTCTGTCAAAAAATATAAAATTCATGCTTAAAACTTCTACAGTGGGTTCTCTGAAAGCGTAGTCTTCATTGAGATTCCTAAGACTTTAGGGGGTATTTCCCCCCTTTTCGAAAATCAGGAAAATTTTCTCAGGCTCATAGCTTTTGACAGGTAATGCTAAACTTGATGAATCTTACTTGGAATCAGCATAATAATCCAACTGTTTTGATCTATCTATTGATATCATTCCGTTCTAAGAGTTTCGGTTAACATTGAGCGAGTCGCTGCTTACTTACACGTTTTTTTTACTTTTTATTTTGAAACTATATGTTTATCTTTGTCAATCTTTAAAGAACCTTTCTTTACTATAACTTTTTTATGAACTTTTCTTATCTGACATAGCATATGATTTCTTTTCTTTTTCCTTTTTTGGTTTGTCTAGTTGCTTTCATGAGTCTGAATGTCATGTAAGCTCAAATTTTAACAAACATCAGTGAAAATTCACCAAATTCGTCTAATTTTGCTAAAATTTTTTTTTAAGCTAACTTTATATATTTATTTGATTGGGCTATATTTGTAAAATTCCATTCTGCTGGAATTTTAAATTAAATATTTTTATAATTTTTAACATTTAAAGTTTTTAAATATTAAAAACATAAATTACCTTTAACCATCATCAGTGAAAATTCACTAGATTTGTCTAATTTTACTCATCTTTTCTTCATTAAGCTAGTTTTATGTATTTATCTGATTTGGCTATATTTTGAAAAATCCATTAAAGAAAAAAAAAATTTACTAGCCAATTGGGCAGAAAATAGCCCAAGTGCTGCTGAAACCTTGTAGAAGTTCTATTATGTCATTTGGCTGTAAGGTTTTGGGAAAGTCTAAAATGTTAAAGCAATTAGGCTTATTTTGCCAGAAAAAAACATTTTTAATAGAGCAAATTTTCATTGGATAAAATTTTTCTTAGCCCAACAGGTGGAAACTAACCCAACTTGGAGCATTGCTTCTACAGAAGTTAGCCTTTCAAAAAACCTCAATCCATTATTCTGTCTGGAAGTTTCAGGAGTTCGATTTTTATCATCACTCGGCATCAGGAGGTTGCAAATTACTGGCAGACGAATCCCTTGTAATTACGGTATTAAGAAAGCCTGATTAAGATCTTTTCACCCGCCTTTACATTAAAATAGCCATTTGAATGTGAGTTGTAAACCCAATACCCTGTATAATTAACAGCTGAAACCCAGAATTTACGATCCAAAAGGTGTTTTTGCATTCATAAAGAGTTTTAAAAGCCACAGGAGAGATCATGAATGTTGTGGCGATTACTAGGGGTAACTTTCAAATTGCATTTTTAAGGAGTGGTTAGACATACCTTACATTATTAAGAATTGGTTAAAATGCGTTACCTAAAAATATAGACCCATACTAGGATTTTTATTAAAATCAAATTCAACTTATTTAAATTCAACATATGATTAAAAACACTCTAGGCCTCTTTTTGTCGTCGAACAGCTAAGACTTTGCTTCTCCCTGTGAACAAGAATAGACTTAGAATTCATCAAATAAGTTAAGTACTAGTCAAGAGCGCAAGGCCGTATCCTGGGGTGGTTAGGGGGTTTCAACCTCCCCCTCCCCCAAAATTTTTATCCGACTCGTAAAAACCTACAAAAATGAATACAAACAAATTTTGTATGCGTATTTTGAACATTTTTGTACCTCCCCCCTCCTCGACAAAAATCCTGGATACGGATCTGCAAGAGCGTACTAGAGTTTTTTGCGGGAGAGGGACAACTTAAAAAATGTGCAAGGTACAGAGAAACATGGAAGATATTATATGAGCATGGTAGGAATCTTCGGGATTGTTTTTAGAGAAACTCAGACCTAGAGCTTCCCTGCCCTGATTGTCATGTATTTTGAAAAACGGACTAACTTTTTTCTCTATTCGTCTGGTAGGAGTAAGTGGCTAATTTAAACATTAGAAAGGTAAAAAGTAGTACTCCAAGATGTGCATGATCACATATTCCAGAAATGTGTTAAATATATTTAAAATGTACAATATTTAGGCCCTAACAGTTCTACCTTAAAAAGTTCTAGTACCAAGGATACATATCAATGATGCTTAAACATATTTCTCACTCCTGGCAAAATACAAGGGCAAAACTTTTCCACAATTACATCAGCTATCTAACAAAACTTGCCCGACGGGGCAATGTCGCGCAATGTCTTTGGGCTGGATAACACCCCGCCCGCGCTTGGACTGAATAATGTTCCGCCTGTGCAAAATCATTGGATATCGTCAACTTTTAGGAAGACAAATCATCTAATCGGATGGCTTCTGAGGTTTCCATTAATATTGAAGTGAGATATCTAGTGAAATCTAATAGATAAGCTGTGCCAAGGACATCAAAACAAAAACATTTTGCGTTTTAGGTTTTATTCGTTCCTGAGAACCACAGTTTTTCCAAGTAAAACTGCATTTTTTTAAGGTAGTACCATATTTTCCTCAGAGTTGCCACGTTGAACCGTGAAAATAAATAAGCGAAAGTATTTAGTTAAATTTGACAACACATTTTGTGCGTAGAAACTCAAACATTAACAAATTTTGATTCTCAAAGACAGCAACACCTTCAAAGGAAGCCATAATTTTCCCCCATGTTTCCTTCTTTTAATTTGACACCCACTACTACTAAAAACTGCACAACTGTGTGTTGGATCTCACAACCCCTCCCCTCCCCCCAAAAAGTTGTTGGCCCCCCTCCCCCCAAAAATGTTGCCCCCCCCCTCCCCCCAAAAAGTCCGAATCGTAAAAACCTAACAAAAATACATATCAACCAATTTTTAAAGCGTTTGGAAGTTTTTTGTAAAAAAAAAAACCACCCAACCTGAATAAAAACTCTGGAATACACCCCGGATCGGAGTGAAAGCTGTTTTTAACGAACACCGCATGAGCCAACCTAGTTGTTCGACTTCTTCTACAAGTGTTGACCTAGAGACTGATTCCTTTCAATGATCCTCTGTCACTGACTTTAAAAACACCGTAAAACAAAAACAGCAAAAAAAAACAACTTAATATTCTTTTGGTGAGAATGTATGATTCTATTCTGATGAAGACAGTTGGTCCAGCCATTTTGCAAAGATTGCTTCAAACTGAATATCTCAATTCAGTTTCCGCTAATTTATTACCTTATACTTTGCATTTGAATAGAGCTTCCAAGTTTTTGATATGAGAAAAGATCACAGCATGAAGTATTTCTAGAGCTCGAATTTCCTTTCCCATAAAGAGGGTGACATACAAAGGGGGATAATCGCTTTGGTATATAATGGCTTGCGATGAAATTTGTAACTATTTCCGTATTAAATTGAAGATGCAATTTATTTAATTAGTATGTTACAGTACATTTACCATGCTAAAAGGATATGCCGTTTTCAGGGGAAATCATTAACGAAAAAGTTTAAGGGGAAGAAATAAGAAGATTTTTTATTGGGAGGATGGGTTCAAAGACGAAAAAACACCTTTTTAGGGTTAAGTTTTTCCAGGGGAATCCTTGAGACGACTTCAGGGAGAGGCGGAGTCTTCCTCCTTGTTTGGAGGTATAACAGAGAACTGAGGTCCTACGACATTATATAAACTTGTGATACAATATATATATATATATATATATATATATATATATATATATATATATATATATATATATATATATATATATATATATATATATATATATATCAAGGGATTATGCTCGTGATCGTTTAGCAATGACAGATTCTTTGCAATAGTAAGTCAAGTTCGAAAATTGAAAGTTGTAGACAACCTAGTAAAAATGTACCTTGATTTTTACACTGTTTTTAATCATGGGCACCGTCAGGGAGGGTTCAGGGGAAGGGGAAAATGTGCCCCCTAGGGAAACTAATGCAATGAAAAGCTTGAATTTACTTAAAACCCAGTCATTTTCACTTAAAGAAGATGCTATTACCTGTTAATCCAATTGAAATGCTCTTATTCACTATCATGACACCTATTCATAGGAAAATTGGCCCCCTGTCAAAATTTCCTGGCGGCATCCTTTTTTCCAATTATATAACTTTCGTAAAGACTGTAGTTAATCACAAACATTAGCTCGAATAACGCAACTTGTAAAATTTGACAAAAAGTCAAGACTCTTCAAAAGGTAGCCTACCTCGATCCAAATCATGGATTGAAACTTGGAGATCTACAATTTCCGTTTGCAATTTCCCCATCTCATCTGAGAAATTACTATATTCTACTATCGTTCTGACTTTTTTCGGGAAGGCTTGTATTGAATCAACGGCCACGGCCACTGGTATCTGGCAATAAAATTTCAATACTTAATAAAAATCATTGTGACCAAAAGCTCTTACACGTGGCTCTTCACCGGAAAATGTTTCTCACTAGACAGCTTCTTAGAAAGCGTGCCCTTTACAACTTTCGTTTACTATGGTTCGTGGCAAGGGCATATCCAGGATTGTGCGGGGGGGGGGGGGCAAAAAACTATAAAAAATGCACCAAAATTTGTTTATATGCATTTTGATACGTTTTAACGAACTGGACAATTTTCTTTTGGGGGGAGGGGGGTTCATGCCACCCATCCCCCCATAGGAGTTTGTGGTTCACTCTTTACTACTTTACAGCTATTGCTGTAACCACGGTTAAATTTTATAATTCCTAAATTACGTTATTTTGTCATCCACTGGGTTTTGACCAAAACCCTGGGTAATTTATCTAATTACTAATTATATTATCTTACTGTAATATTTACATTGGTCAAGTGCTACCTTTCGTTACAAGCATCATAAAAAGTACCTTTAAATATCGTTCTTTGTCTTACTTTACAATTACCACAAATGACCCTCTGCCTTCAAGGAAAATGTTTTACAAATGAAAAGACACATTGTTCAGCAAGCATTCCCAAAAAAGTTTTCCCCCCAGAGAAGGGTCTCGATTAATAAGACGTAATACGAGGGAATCATAACCAAAGCTTTGTGTTAGCTTAATAGGGGATATTTCAAATGAATTAAATGTATAAAGACATTGCTTATGCATTTAAGCTGGATACTCCTGTAATTAGAAGTATATAAGGATATGCTAAAACATAGATGCATCAACTAGAAGATATGAAAGAATATAGAATGCTGCAGTGATGACAGTGGTCAAACACGGTTCTGAAGCCTGGGCGCAACAAAGAACGGAGGAAGATTTTCTAGATGTTTTCCATAAAAATTGTCTACAGATTCATTTGGGTACCCGGCTGACTGACCACTTTTCAAAGAGTAGGCTGTCTACGAAAAGTGTGGTTCAATCCCACTTTCTAGGGCTATAATGAGCGAAAGATCGAGATGGCTAGGGCACGTTCTGCGGATGAAGAATGACAAATTGCCAGAGAGTGTCCTTTTCGACCAACCGTTTAGGGCTAAACAGAAAGTAGATCGTCCGCAGTTTAGGAGGGGGGTGTCATACAAAAAATGCAAACGAAATGGGAACTTCCTGGGAGGGTGCAAAGAGGGAGGCTTTGAATAGAATAGGGCGAAGGAGGAGCGTAGGCTATGTAACTGTGTTTGCCTCAAGCGGATTGGTTACTGCGGTGGATTTTTAGCAGTAGTAGTAGTATAGCTGTCGGCTCCAGCTATATTTTCTAGAGAGTACCCCCCTCTAATGATTCTATTTGGGCTTTCAGTGATTATTTTTTTATGTCTTACATCTCAAACAAATCAGCGGGCTTCCTTTGCTATTTAGTTTCACCCCGTTTAGTCATTGCTGAAGAAACAAAGAAATAAAACAAGTGCATTACATCACAGAGAAGCAGAGAGTTTACTTAAAAAAATATGTGATTCAAAAATTGTTCGTTTTACTTACTGACTTAACATTTCTCACAAATGAACCAACCAGGTTTGAAAATGTGGTGCTAATTTTCACTGCATAAATAAGGAGCAATGTTATTAGCCTGCGAAAATATTTTGAAGAATAAAACCACTGGATTTAAATAATAATTTTAAACAGTAATTCCGTCTTAAACACTTTTAGACGGGAATACTGGACAGTAATCCCGCTTTTAACTTCTTTTCCTCAACTCTCCGAGTTGTATTTTTGTAGGCGATTTGTACTTTTGTCAGATATATCTGTTAAATTTGTGGACCATTTTTCAACCACTGCCAAAATGATAAATCATTTCCAAATTTTATCAGTATATGCAATCCGATGACAATGAAATCAAACAACAGAAGATTCCCTTCTTGTACACCCCCCTTGTATAAATAAAACAACGCAAACCTGTGATTGGGCAGAGCAGAAATTGTAAAACAAACATCATCATATAAGATTGAATACGGCAGCGGTGAGAACCCTTGCCTGTGGCCGTCGTAACTTAGGTTCGAATCTTATATAAGACAAATTTTTGTCTTAGAAGACACTAAAGACTTTTCAGTCTTAGAAAAGACCTTTACACCGGCTTGATCGTTTTAACTCGTTCTCCTCAACTCATAGACTTTTTTCACTTATGCATTTGTAACTTAAATCAGTTTGACATCTAAGTTATGCAAAGCCCAATTCGTTTTGTGCCTCACTTTTTTCACTTATATTCATAGATTCTCGAGAAAAAAAAATCTACTTCTTAGTCCATTTTGAAAATGAGTTAATTATTTAATTTCTTTTTAGTTATTTCTCTCTAGTAAAATATTGAAATTCTTTTTTATGTTCAGTTGAATAAGCAGTATTTCTATGCTAGTTAATATAAATATTCAAAAAAATATCGAGTATAAGTTACCTTGTGAATAGTAAAAGTACGAGCGAAAAATACAGGAAGATAGTTTTACATATTTCATAAATTTAAACAGAAAAATGATTAAATAATTTACTATTAACATTTTAAATAGGGACAAATCCTTTTATTAGACAGTGAAAAGCAAATACAAGCATTCAGAACAAATCGATCTCAAATACAGTGAGTGTTATCAGCAGATATACTAATTACTGATTATTTATCGAAGAGATGGCAAAGAATTGGAACGTTGGTTTGGCTAGATCTTGGGAGTCCGTTCTTACCACTCATACTTTTTCATATAGTATCTATTTCACATATTTCAAGCTAATTTTCAGCCTATTTAAGCCACTTGATTATCAAATAATTAAAATAAAGACTTCTAAATAAATTACTTATAAGGTCATTACTATAGTGGAAGTCTAGAGGGCAGGCTCCTACCTGGTATTTACCCCCCTAAGAAACAAAACATTGAAAGAGTGCAGTTTTTTTTTAGATTTTTTACTCGAGAGGATTTTTTGCGAGCGGTCAGAGCTATAATTTAGCTATTACCCCCCCCCCCCTCGCATGGTGTTAATTCTTACAAAAGCATGTACAGCGTACAAGAAGTTGTTAGGAAAAGTGCAAAATTAATCCAAACAGATAAACAAAATAAGTAATATGGCAATATAGGACAATCACCGCACTTTGGAGTAGGCAATTTCCACAGGATTACGCTTAGCAGACCATCAACTTCCATTCTTGGTAAATAAAATACAAAATTAGAAAGACAAGCGCACAAGAGTCAATTAGCTATTCAATCTGCTCACAATTTTCCTTTATCTTGAAAGTGCAATAGAAATACAAGAAGAAGAATACAAGCAAAAAAAGGCATCTATAAATTACCAACCCTTATTGCTGAGATCGTAAATATGCCACACTGCCTAAAAGAACGTGACACAGTTCATGGTGAAAAAACAAACAATTAAGTTGGACTGTTTAAGACTAAGCACGTATAAGCAATAAAAAAATTCACGTGAATACACCAAGTCTCATAAAAGCAAAGATTTTCTCAGTTATGTATCGAATTTTGATTTTGAAACCACAAATAAAATCGACAAGAATCGGAAAACAAACACACAAAACGAAACTACATAGTCGTTCACGGGTGTATCGGGAGAGGGAGGTCACCCTTTCACAACCCTTTAAAACATGACAAAAATTAAAAAAAAAATAATAAATTCATATAATTCAAACATTTCTAGCACCAACTTAAAACCCATGTAAAGAACAAAAGTCGTTGAAAAGTTTTATCGTTCTTTATTTAAGTCAAAAAAGACGTTTTTGAAACTATATACATTTAAATAAATAAAAAACTTCAATTAATTGTCAATAAACTTGATTGAAAAGAATCTAAATTGCTAACCCTTTTCTATAAATGTCTTCTTTTTTTCACTAAAGACACTCCATAATCTGGAAACAAGGAAAAGAGATCCAGTTGAACTATTTCCCTTAACTAGCCTGAATTTGAACCAGCTCAAATAACTAAACAAAAACAAATTTCACGTAGCTAATTTGTATTTTTGCGTAGTTAAATCCTTTCTGCTAATTTTGATTTTAGCAATTAGCAGTTTTAATACATTTCAATATAAAGAAATATACCAAAGATAAAGTTGATCCAGACTCTTCGTTGAAGATTTACATTCGTTTTGGATTAGGATTTCATTAAATTCATTAACCAGTATATGATAAATTGCCGTCGGAAGTAGTCATCTTTGTTTAGGTTAACTTTACAGAATGGCAATCAAACCCAAAAATAGATTCGCGAAGAGGCAAAAAAAATAATTAAAAAAAAATTCATTTTATATGACAATTTTTTCTGGAAAGTACAAAATTGTACTTCTTGCCGTTCCAAGGAGAGAGGGTAAATGACCAGTCTGCCTTCCTCCCGGAAAGTTCTTGTGTTATCAATGTAGACTTTAAACATGGTCTTATTAACCTTAAAAAAGATACATTTTCATTCTGAAACAACCGTCACAAGCGAAGAATGTTAGGTTTGTGCTGAAAAGCAAACTGAATGCTCGTGTTATTTTTACTGTCTCTCCTCGTTAACTGACTATTTGTATACCAAATAGTAAACTGTACGAACAATGTGGCTCAATCCCACATTCTATGGCTAAAGTGAATTGGCCCGTCCACCTGGGACCAAAGAAAAGCAGGTCATCCCCTAATGTGGTGGGAAAACATCATAAGGCAAAGTTGCCACCCGATTAAAAAACTAGATCTTAGTGATTTTTTGGTTGATTTAGTGACTTTCTTCAATAATCTAGTAATTTATGTGTTGATTTAGTGATTTTTGTTTTTTCAAACAGTTCGTGGTAACGAACTGTAGTAAGGAGCGACCCGGCTCAATAGAAACCAAAACTCTAAAAAATGGAATTTTGATACCAATAGCTACATCAAAAGAATCGCATTTTAATGCTGATTTTAAATATATAAGTTTCATCAAGTTTAGTCTTACGAACCAAAAGTTACTAGCCTGAAAAAATTTGTGTTATTTTAGAAAATAGGGGGAAACACCCCCTAAAAGTCATAGAAGTTTTTTACTGTTTTAAAAAGAAGAATTGAGAGAAAGAGTCAAACTTTAGCGTAAAGAGCGGGGCGTTGATGAGGAAGCAGCCCCTTTTATATACGAAGTAATTTCTGTTCGTTTTAAGTTTTAATGTCGCTCCTTACTTTCAGTTGAAAAAACTTGTTTTTTTTATTTAATTGACAATACAAAATCACTAGAAATAGTGATAAATCATTAAGGGTGGCAACCTTGTCATAAGAATTTAATGAAATTAGAACTTTAATGGAGGATTGCAGAATAAAGAGTAAGGACAGAAGCAGCTCGCGCAGCTGTATTGGCACCAGGGAGCTTGATGCAGCAGTGAGTTGTTAGGAGTAGTTGTTTACTACCAATAAAAAATTTTTTGTATGGCAATATGTGTAAATCAGACAATTAATTTAAGATAGATCAAATAAAATCTCTATATCACAGCTAGATAATATACTACTGCTACTAACAACTCACAGCAGCACCAAGCCACCTCAGGCCAACACAGCTACACACGCTCCCCTCCATCCCAATATATTCCAATTTTTACAGTCAATTGTTGGCTGTAGCACTAAAAATCGCTGTGCAGCACGCAAATTTGGGCAATTGTAGCACTTTAGGAACTGACCATGGTGGCAACCCTGCTTCAGTACCGTCTAAGATTTAAAGCGAGCCTTTTTTCTACCCTCACCTATGAATACATCTAATATAACTAAATCAAGGCAAAATGTCTTGACTATTAAAGACAAAGGGTAGTTGTATCCCGAACAAACTCAAGAAGTTTGCTCTGTCTGAATTGAGAAAAACCGTTTTGTATATCTGCAATCGGTTACAATTAGACTAGTATTACTAAGAAAAACTACGATGCAGGTATATTTTAATTAAATATCTAATGAATAGAGTTGGTTAGATATTTAGTATAATGCGTTTTGGGCGGCCTGTTTTCCATAATTCTTTGTTGCAGTTTCGAACATTTTGTTACTAAAGTATTATATATTCACCATATTTCGGTATATTTCGTTATGACAAACCTAATTTAATTTCTTGGGCGGGTTTGGGATAATACACAAGTACCAGACAAAGTGTCAAGCCTATTACAAAAATTGAAAATTTTTTTTTGAAAAATATGTACGAATACGATGCAAGTAAACAAAAAAAAAAAAAATAAAAACAGACATACATAAGAATCTGGAATCCTTAAAGATATGTTCTAGCTGGGGTCCTAAGGTCCTTCTCTCGGCATATAAAGAATTTATTGCAAAAGTTAAGTAAACAATGATGGCGGTGGGAAATCAGGGAACTAGTAGGACTTAAATTGATACTTGTGTATTATATGGTAACAAACTCGAGAATTCGGATCTACGGATCAGGTAATAGCCTGTTTATACCTATCCGTATCTGAAGAAATTTAGCTTAGGCTCAGTTGAAATCTACGTTGTAGGTATATTTTTATTACGTATTTACTATATAGAGATGGTATTTTGGCTGGGTTAGGTTAAGTGTTTAATATAATACGTTCTGTGCGCCCCCCCCCCCCCTACCATAATTCGTTGTTCTAGTTTTCATAATTTTGTTACTAAAATATTGTATTTTTATCGTATTTTTGTATAGGCCTATTAGATTAGGATTAACCTAACTTCACTTCTCGAGTGTATACCACATAACACACAAGTACCCTTAAGTTAATTGGCCGCGCTGAACCTGGGATACATTAAAATAGACCACGGACTTTTTGACCGCAAACTCCTTCGACACATCGGTTCCCTTGTATTTAACAAGTGGTAAGCATTTTGTTAGGCTTCAATCCACGTGTTTTCCCCTATCTAGATTTTGAAAAGTACCCTTTTTGAGAATTTTCATTTTCTTCTTCTCAATAGCCCCAATTCAGAGCCGTTCCTAGGGTTGGTGACGTCCGGAGAAAAATTGGTGACGCCTTCCTCCCATTTCAAATATAAGCAAAACAAGCCGAATCAAAGTGAAGAATTTGATCAAAGTGGGCAGTCCACCAGCTGCGGTGCAGCTTAGCCCACTCCCCCCTTGAACAGCTCTGCCCCAATTGTAAGCTAATACCTAAGAAGTTTCCTCAACTAGAACTTAATCAGTATTATGGTTCAAAAGAGCACCTATATAAGACTGTTACCAATGCAGAAAGAAGTAGGCGTAGCTAAAGCTAATAAAAACTAACGTAACCAGCTTAGTTACTTTTAATCCACACGATTATGATTTTGGACGGACATCTCTATCTATAATTACGGCATGGCAAATATATGACTCCATATTATTGACTTACCAATAAAGTGAATATACCACTCGATGCCTTTTTACGCTCTTTACGAGTATAATAATCGCTTCTATTGCAAATTCAAACTTAAGCACTTTTTGACCTAATCCAACCTAAACTAACCTTATTATAAATAATGTTGGCACTGAGAAAATGTAGTATTTGTCAGAGAACAACTGATAACTCATATTTTCATTGAAAATTCCTCATTTTTAAGAGCTCAGGAGTGCTTAAATTTGAATTTTGCGATAGAACCGAGTATTTTATTCGTAAAGAGCATAAAAAAAGTTATTGAGTGGTATATTCACTTTATTGGTAAGTCAATAATATGGACAGTCATATTTACCTACGACATTTACTAACAATAAAAGGAGAACGAACCTTAATCCTCTTTTTTCAGTTCAAGCTACACATATCCTTAATATTTTCGAAATAAACACCTTTTCCTATGTTACTTGTTTACTGTCTAGATTGAGACTGATCTAAAAGCTTGAGAATTCCTCAATCGCGGCTCGAAATGAATTTGACGCAGGCGTGCCTATTTCAACTCTTCAATGCTACACTTGTGAATCTTTAAAAGATTAAATTGGGGATTTATCCATTTCGAGAACAAATCCAATGACCGTAGTTAGTTAAAAGGTGTCAACTTTATTGCCTCTGCAATTTGAAGGAAAATGCTATAAAAAGAAGGGCGAAATATAGGAGAAAAGTTTCGCAGGAGTAAAAGAATATATGGTAATTTTGTCTTATAGCCAATACATTCAAATTCTCGTATCCCGAACAAGAGACTATAACCGGTTTTCATGGTCTTTATACCAGACAATATTAGCTTCGGCTCGGTGGGAAACTATATTGTAGCTGTATTTTAATTAAATATTTAGTTGCTATTTTGGTTAGGTTAGTTTAGGTAACGTGTTTAATATAATGCGGTCTGGGCGACCCTCCTTCCATACTTCTTTGTTGTAGTTTTCATAATTTTGTTGATAAACTATTATGTTTTCATTATGTTTTGTTTTGTTTCATTAGCATTAACCAAACTTCACTTCTTGACAGAACTAGAGTGTGGCGGCTATAAGACACTAGTACCGAAAATATATTTTAATCTCTTATTCCTGCTGTATCATCATATGCTACACCTGATATAGCATTATCAATGGCGTCAAGGGGGGTAAAAATACATTTTTTTTTAAATATGGATGGGCAAATTTTGTTATCTTCAAAGAAATTATAAAAGGGGCACAATTCAATGAAAACACATAATAAAAGATTTTTTTTGTATTTTTCAAGGCTAGAGCGGGAAAATTCCTTTTCATATAATGTCAACGATTATGTGCTTGCATTCAAACAAGGTTGCCAATGTGAAGTTTCATTGTCAATTTAACAATGCCATTGAAATAAAAACACTATTAATTACAAATATTCCAACGGGTTTAAAAACATGTATTTACAATGATTTTGCAAAAAAAAAATATCAAAGAAAAAGTGTAGAAGCAAAAAGATTACAGCTGGACACAGGGATAAAATTTGTATTCTGTTATCAAAATATACTTCTACAAAAAAAAAAAACAAAAAAAAAAAAAAAAAAAAAAAAAACACCTCTCTGGTGTACATATCAGAACATCACGTGTTACGCACAGTTTCACAACGCTTGGCATATTTTCCACCATGATTAGCGCAGTTTCGGCCAAGCTTGTCACGCACCACCTTGTGTAGATTATCTCCGAAAGTGGGTGTCCCCTCAAAATATAACAATGTCACTGCATTAGAAAATATATATGAAAAAATGATAACTTAGTAAATAAAACATGTTAATATGTATTTGAGATATATATATAATATATATATATATATATATATATATATATATATATATATATATATATATATATATATATATATATATATATCACCCTGATATTTTTTTCTTCAAATTAGTTGGATCGTTTTGTAAAGAGTATTCAAAAAGTTATAAAAAAAAGCCTGGAGCCTGGTTACATAAACTAATTAAAACATGTTTGAACGGGTGTTTTCACTAGCCGTGATTTACATAAATTTAGTCAACATTTTCTGTTTATTCTTGCGTGAGTTAAGTTGGAAAAATTGCATCTACGCTGTAGGCCTAATTGTCTAACACATGAAACAACTTCATTACCCTGTAAACCTGTCCTTCGAATCAAAGCTTTTTAGAAGTCGGTGCACCTAATACAACCTGTCAAGAAACTGTTTGGAGTATCGAGGGGAGTGAACATGATATCTGATCGTTTGAATTGGATAACCGGACAATTGCACAGCCATATACAGGACAATATCCAGGATTATTTTCGTGGGGGGGTACAGAAAACTTTAAAAACGCAACAAAAATTTGTTTATATTCATTTTTGCTACGTTTTTACAAGTCGGACAAAAAAAATGGGGGTGGGATTCAGACCCCCTCCTCTCCCTGGATACGGCCTTGACCATATATGCCTTTATATAATTGTAAATGAAGGTGTAGTTGTGTTTGGTAATCAACCAATTGTTACAGTTTAATTTTTACAGACGAAAAGCTTATTAAAATTAGCTCTGTTTATTTTCGTGGTTCTGCATGGCAACTCTGACGGAATTCTAATACTGTCCTAAAACCTTCATAATCTTGAAATAGCCAAAAGAAAATTTTTAGGATTTTTTTTTTGTAGTAATACACCCAAGGTGGGCTCAAGGGTCTAAAAAAGTTTTTAGTTTTATATCCTTGATACTTAAAGGGAAAAAAATCTGTGAGTATATGGAGGCACTGATATCTAGAATCAACGAAGAATGTGTTTTTATTCCCCCCCCACAAAAAAAAGAAAAAAAACGGGCTTAATTTAAATAAAGGGCTCCGAAGTGTTTGAATAACAGGTTCCACTACTTTATATAAATTAAACCCGTTTTCCTCTTTTACTTTTTTCGTAAATGGAAAAGTAGTGTTGTCTAAGAAATTATTTAGGGGCTTATTCCAGGAGGACTAGCTAATCAGAGGAATCTAATTCGTCAAAATAGTAAACATAAAGTTCTTAGAATATACGGAAAAATTTAAATGTTATCACAAAAAGGACCAGGCACAAAGGGGCCGCATTATGTAAGGACCTGTTTTTGGCGGATCCTTGTATATAGAATAGGGTTCAAATTAGGAACTTTATAAGAAGACATTAACTTGATTTCCTGTGATAGTCGCTAGGGTTGATCGGCTTTGATTTTATATTCTTAGAATGACAATTACGATAAATTCCCTTAAATAGATATAACTGCGCATGTGTTTTTCCATCTCGTTTTTATTCTTTGCTGCAAAAAGAATTTGCGATAAAATCAAGTGTATATGTGTGGGGGTTCTCACACTAAATGCACATCTAAACTATTCAAGCTAGAAACTTGATTTTTTTCATAATAGGGGTTAGGCGATTGGAACCCCTCTCCTCCCGAAATTTTTGTCCGACTCGCAAAAACTTAAAAAAATGGATATAAACAAATTTTTGATGCGTTTTTTAAAGGTTTTTTAGCTCTCCCCCCCCCCCCGGTACCTGAAGAAATACTGGATACATTCTTGTCTGGGAGCCATGAAAACGGTTATAAACGATAGAAAATTCAACCCAGAATAATCAAACAGTTCGTAGTAACGAACTGTAGTAAGGAGCGACCCGGCTCAATAGTAACTGAAACTCTAAAAAACAGAATTTTGATAACAATAGCTACATCAAAAGAATCACATTTTTATGATGATTTTAAATATATAAGTATCATCAATTTTAGTCTTACCCATCAAAAGTTACAAGCCTGAGAAAATATAATATAGAAAATATATAGAAAAAATAGAAAATAGAAAATATATATATATATATAATATATATATATATATATATATATATATAGAAAATAGGGGGAAATACCCCTTAAAAGTCATAGAATCTTAACAAAAATAAAGCCATCAGATTCAGTGTATCAGAGAACCCTACAGTGGAAGTTTCGAGCTTCTATGTACAAAAATGTGGAATTTTGTATTTTATGAGGGAGTTATGTGGGGGGAGCTTTACATGGAGGAAGTTTTCATGGGAGAAGAGAATTTTCATGAAGGGGGTGCAGGATTTTTTAGAATTTTTTTTAAAGAGCAATGAAAAAATAAAAACGAAAAAGTTTCTTCGATTGAAAGTAAGGAGCAGCATAAAAACTTAAAATGAACAGAAATTATTACGCACCTCCTCCTAATACCTTGCTCTTTACCCTAAAGTAATTTTATTAATTTCAACTATTTATTCTACGGCCTTCGTAACTAAGGGGCCATTCTTAAAGAGCTGGGACAAACTTTAAGCTTTAGTTTAACGATTGAGGTATTGACGAGGGGGCGAACCCCCTAATATACGTAATAAAAACATACGAATTTAGAAGTTTATTACGTAAGTTAATTAGTAACTTACGTATATTTTTACTAATGAAAACGGTCGTAAAATTAAAAGTTCTTGCCTTTTTAAGTAACCAAACAATTGGAGGGTAGCTAGGCCTACTCCCCCCACTCATTTTTCTCAAAATCTTCCGATCAAAACTATGAGAAAGCCATTTAGCCAAAAAAATAAATTAATATGCAAATTTCGTTTTAATTATTCATGTGCGGAGAGCCACAATCAAAACATGCATTAATTCAAAAATGTTCAGAAATTAAATAAAAAAAAACAAGTTTTTTAACTGAAAGTAAGGAGCAACAGTAAAACTTAAAACGAACAGAAATTACTCGGTATATGAAAGGGGCTGTTCCCTCTTCGACGCCCCGCTCATTACGCTAAAGTTTTTTACTGTTCTAAAAATTAGGGTTGAGAGAAAGAGTCAAACTTTAGCGTAAAAAGCGAGATGTCGAGGAGGCGACAACCCCTCTAACACATGGAATAATTTCTGTTCGTTTTAAATTTTTATGTTGCTCCTTACTTTCAGTTAAAAAAAAAACCTTTTTTTTAATTTAATGTCATACTAGGACCATGGGCTCTTTACTAGTTTCCTATATATTTATATGTAATTGACTTTTTTCTGATTTTTCAAATTTGCAAAGATGTATTTACCTTTAGAGTATTAGTATCTAGTTTTTTAGTTGTATAGTAGGGATAAGATTCACTCATTTTTAATCTAAAATTAAAAAACAATATCAATTTCAAATTATTGTTGATAAAATATAATTATGGGGACATTAGATGTCCCTGACAGAACAAGTCACGCTCTTACAATCTGGAGGTGCCATAGTTTCGAAGATTACAGGCTACATTATAATTAGCAGGGTTAAGACCAGTGGGCTCTACCCACCCAACCAATCGTTGCTAAATATATAAAATAAATATTAATAATAATAATTTATTGTTACCCTCTGCATGCAACACAAATGCACTGAAGAGAAGAATAAAAAATGAAAAGAAAAACCAAAAGGGCACAAAAAACACGCACAATTCTCGACAACTTCAAACACTTTAAAACACTTTTTTTTATTAAACATAAAATATCCTTCAATATGCTACTAACGGGTTCTCCTTATGACCGTTCTTTTTACTTTATAACGATTTTAGAGTACGGTCCCAGTGTGACAAAAAGTGAATTGTATTTAACAATTTTTTTGTTCCAGGTGAGTTTGAATTAACAGCTAAAATAATCAAAAATAAATTTCTTATTTCTTTTCTGAAACGAGTTAAGTAGTGTCCTCAGTGAAATTAACTCCGCAGTCACATCAAACTGGGAAAGGTTTAGGCAAATAACCAGTCAAAGAATTATCAGTAGCCTGTGTGTAGGGAAAATTGTAGAATACGCTATGGAAAATAAACCATTCCAAGCTCAAAGTTAATTGTGATTAAATATGAAGTAAATATAAACTAAATTGCAATTTCCATCAGAAACACACTCATAGTTAGAAAACTTCTTCCGCATAGATCTATCTATGCACTACGTATTTATTTATTTTATATTGAGCAGACTCTGCTTGTTCAACTGTTCAGGTTTCACCACCCCATCTCTTAAATGCTGAATCCGATGACTAAGCGATTAACACCCTAGCATCATGTTCAACAAACCATTAAAACCAGGAACATCCTCGCCATAATGCTGATGCATCCCTATTTTTTAATTACCCGTGTCAAATTTAATTGTTCCCCTTTCATTTTTTATCTTGATTTATTAGTTGAGCCTGATAGAGCGTATTTTATCAAAAGATAATATTAATGAAATCAATGTCTCATTTCATTCAATCTAAAATGTCATTGGGATAAGCCTAATACCATGTACACCTTGGCCTAGGTTATATAATTGAAGTTTTAATCTATGAGAGGGTTGTGGGCAAGCCATAGTTGAAAGTCATCAAATAATAATTTCAAAAATTAATATTGTTGTAAAAGTTCTGAATCTTGGATTGGATAGTCAAACAGTTCGTAGTAACGAACTGTAGTAAGGAGCGACCCGCCTCAATAGTAACCAAAACTCTAAAAAACGGAATTTTGATACCAATAGTTACATCAAAAGAATCGCATTTTAATGCCGATTTTACATAAATAAGTTTTATCAAGTTTAGTCTTACCCATCAAAAGTTACGATCCTGAGAAAATTTGCCCTATTTTAGAAAATAGGGGGAAACACCCCCTAAAAGTCATAGAATCTTAACGAAAATCACACCATCAGATTCAGTATATCAGAGAACCCTACTGTATAAGTTCCAAGCTCCTATCTACAAAAATGTGGAATTTTGTATTTTTTGCCAGAAGACAAATCACGGATGTGTGTTTATTTGTTTGTTTGTTTGTTTTTTTGTTTTGTTTTTTTGTTTTTTTTCAGGGGTGATCGTATCGACCCAGTGGTCCTAGAATTTTGCGAGAGGGCTCATTGGAACGGAAATGAAAACTTCTAGTGCCCTTTTTGAGTGACCGAAAAATTGGAGGGCATCTAGGCCCCCTCCCACGCTCATTTTTTCCCAAAGTCGTCGGATGAAAATTCTGAGATTTTGATTCTGAGAAAAAACCTTATAACTATGTCTTTGGGGACGACTTACTCCCCCACATTCCCGTGGGAGGGGCTGCAAGTTGCAAATTTTGACCAGTGTTTGCATATGGTAATGGTTATTGGGAAGTGTAGAGAGGTTTTCAGGGGGATTTTTTGGTTGGGAGGTGGGGCGGTTGAGAAGAGGGGGTTATGTGGGAAATTTTCCATGGAGGAATTTTTCATGGGGGAAGAAGATTTCCATAAAGGGGGCGCAGCATTTTCTAGCATTATTTAAAAAAACAATGAGAAAATAAATATGAAAAAGTTTTTTTCAACTTGAAGTAAGGAGTAGCATTAAAACTTAAAACGAACAGAAAATATTACGCATATAAGGGGTTCATCTCCTCTAATACCTCACTCTTTACGCTAAAGGAATTTTAGTAATTTCAGCTATTTATTCTACGGCCTTTGTGATTCAGGGGACAAAATTTAAGCTTTAATGTAAAGAGTTATTGACGAGGTATTGACGAGTTGGCGAGCCCTCTCATATACGTAATAAAAACATACGAATACAGAAGTTTGTTACGTAAGCTAATTCGTAAGTTATGTATATCTTTTACTAATGAAAACGTTCGTAAAAACTAAAAGTTCTAGTTGCCTTTTTAAGTACCCAGAAAATTGGACGGCAACAGGGCCTCCTCCCCCTCCTTTTTTCTCAAAATCATTCGATCAAAACTATGGGAAAGCCATTTAGCCAAATAAATAAATATGCAAATTTCGCTTTAATTATTCATCTGCGGAGAGCCGAAATCAATACATGGATTAACTAAAAACGTTCAGAAATTAAATAAAAAAAACAAGTTTTTTTAACTGAAAGTAAGGAGCGATATTAAAACTTGAAACGAACAGAAATTAGCCCGTATGTGAAAGGGGCTGCTCCCTATCCAACGCCCTGCTCTTTACGCTAAAGTTTTTACTGTTTTAAAAAGTAGAGTTGAGAGAAAGAGTCAAACTTTAGTGCAAAGAGCAAGGCGTTGAAGAGGGGGCAGCCCCTTTCATATACGGGGTAATTTCTGTTCGTTTTAAGTTTTAATGTCGCTCTTTACTTTCAGTTAAAAAAACTTGTTTTTATGGCACTTGGTATTAACCAAGTGACATATAGCAATCGCCAATTCTGTCGGTCTGTCTGTCTGTCGGTCTGTCTGTCGGTCCCGGTTTTGCTACTTTAGGCACTTCCAGGTGAGCTAGGACGATGAAATTTGGCAAGCGTATCAGGGACCGGACAAGATTAAATCAGAAATAGTCGTTTTCCCGATTTGACCATCTCTGGGGGGGGGGAGTAGGGGGCCGGTTAATTCTGAAAAATTAGAAAAAATGAAGCAGTTTTAACTTACCAGTGGGTGATCGGATCTTAATGAAAGTTGATATTTGGAATGATATTGTGTCTCAGAGATCTTATTTAAAATTCCGACTGGATCCGATGACATTGGGGGGAGTTGGAGGGGGGAAACTTAAAATCTTGGAAAACACTTGGAGTGGAGGGATCGGGATGAAACTTGATGGGAAAAATAAGCTTAAGTCCCAGATACATGACTGACATAATCGGAACTGATTCGCTCTCTTTGGGGTAGTTGGGGGGGGGGGGAGTAATTCTTAAAAATTAGAAAAAATGAGGTATTTCCAACTTTCGAACGGGTGATCGGATCTCAATGAAATTTGATGTTTAGAAGGATATCGTGTCTTAGAGCTCTTATTTTATAACCAGAACGGATCCGCTCTCTTTGGGGTAGTTGGGGGGGGGGGTAATTCTGAAAAATTAGAAAAAAGAGGTATTTTTAACTTACGAACGGGTGATTGGATCTCCATGAAATTTGATATTTAGAAGGATATCGTGTCTCAAAGCTCTTATTTTAAATCCTGATCGGATCTGGTGACATTGGGGGAAGTTTGGGGTGGGGAAACCTAAAATGATGGAAAACGCTTAGATTGGAGGGATTGGGATGAAACTTGGTTGGAAAAATAAGCAGAAGTCTTGCATACGTGATTTACATAATTGGAACGGATCCGCTCAATTTGGGGGGGGGGGGGTAATTCTGAAAAATAAGAAAAAATGACGTATTTTTAACTTACGAAGGAGTGATCGGATCTTCATGAAACTTCATATTTAGAAGGACCTCGTAACTCAGATATCTTATTTTAGATCTCAACCGGATCAAGCGTAATTGGGGGGGGGGGGCAGTTGAGGAGACCGGAAATCTTAGAAAATACTTAAAGCGGTGAGATCAGGATGAAACGGGATGGGGAGGATAGAAACCTGTCTAAGATATGTGACTGACATAACTGGACCGGATCTGCTCTCTTTGGTGGAATTGGGGGGGGGGGGTATTTTGAAAATTAAGGTATTTGTAACTTACGAAAGGGTGACCAGATCTTAATGAAATTTGATATTTAGAAGGATTTGTGCTTCAAAGTTCTAATTTCAAATTCCGACCAGATCCTGTGAAATTCGGGGGAGTTGGAGGGGGAAACCGGAATTCTTGGAAAACATGAAAATTGGGGTATTTTTATCTTACGAATAGGTGATCGGATCGTAATGAAATTTGATTTTTAGAAGGAATTCAAGTCTCAGAGCTTTTATTTCAAATCCCGACCAGGTCTTTTGACATTGGGGGGAGTTGGAGGGGGAAATCTTGGAAAAACGCTTGGAGTGGAGGAATCGGGATGAAGCTTGGTGGATAGAATAAACAAATGTCCTTGATACGTGATTGACAGAATCGTACTGGATTCGCTCTCTTTGGGGGAGTTGGGGGGAGGGGTTCAGTGATTTGGCGAGTTCGGTGCTTCTGGACGTGCTAGGGCGATGAAAATTGGTAGGCATGTCAGGGAGCTGCACAATTTGACTTGATAAAGTCGTTTTCCCAGATTCGACTATCTGGGGGGGCAAAAGGGAGAGGAAAAATTAGAAAAAATTAGGTATTTATAACTTACGAGTGGGTGATCGGATCTTAATAAATTTTGATATTTAGAAGGACTTTGTGACTCAGAGCTCTTATTTTAAATCTTGACCGGTATTAAGCCTCTTATTTTCCTTTTTAAATCAATCTATTGATTCATAGAATTTTGTTAGAGCTCATACCATATGATCTCTTGGCTCTTAGCTCTTCTCGCCTCGTCACAAGTGCCATATGAGCTCTTAGCTCTTGTTTTTTATTTAATTCGTAATGAGCTGACCATGACCGTATTCCGGGTTTTGTTCCAGGGAGGAAGGTATTTTGTTCGGGGGTGGAGGTCTTACCAAAAAACCCTCACAAAACGAAAAAAAATGTATAAACAATTTTTTATCGTTGTACGAGTTGGAAGAAATTTTTGAGGGTAGGGGAACGGGGGGGGCGGTTCAAACTGAGTAAACCCACCCACCTGGATACGGTCCTTTTACTAATTTTGGGAATTGATAGTTTTTATCAGTTTTTATGGCACTTGGTATTAACCAAGTGATATATAGCAGTCGCAAATTCTGTCGGTCTGTCTGTCGGTCCCGGTTTTGCTACTTTAGGCACTTCCAGGTAAGCTAGGACGATGAAATTTGGCAGGCGTATCAGGGACCGGACTATATTAAATCATAAATAGTCATTTTCCCGATTTGACCATCTGGAGGGGCGGGTAGTGGGGGCCCGTTAATTCGGAAAAGTTGAAAAATTGAAGTATTTTCAACTTACGAACGGTTGATCAGATCTTAATGAAATTTGATGTTTGGAAGAATATCGTTTCTCAGAACTGTTATTTTAAATCCCGACCGGATCTGGTGACATTGGGGGGGAGAGTTGGGAGGGGGAAACCTAAAATCTTGGAAAACGCTTAGAGTGGAGGGATCGGGATGAAACCTGGTGGGAAAAAATAAGCACAAGTCTTAGATACGTGATTTACATAATTGGAACGGATCCGCTGTATGGGGGGGGGGGGTAATTCTGAAAAATTAGAAAAAATGACGTATTTTTAACTTACGAAGGAGTGATCGTATCTTCACGAAACTTCATATTTAGAAGGACCTCGTAACTCACATCTCTTATTTTAAATCTCAACTGGATCCAGTGTCATTGGGGGGGGGGCAGTTGGGAGGACCGGAAATCTTAGAAAATACTTAAAGCGGAGAGATCAGGATGAAACTGGATGGGAAGAATAAAAACCTGTCTAAGATACGTGACTGACATAACCGGACCGGATCTGCTCTCTTTGGTGGAGTTGGGGGGGGGGTAATTTTGAAAATTGAGGTATTTGTAATTTACGAAAGGGTGACCAGATCTTAATGAAAATTGATATTTAGAAGGATCTTGTGCTTTAAAGCTCTAATTTCAAATTCCGACCAGATCCTGTGACATTGGGGGGAGTTGGAGGGGAAAACCGGAATTCTTGGAAACGTGAAAATTGGGTATTTTTATCCTACGAATAGGTGATCGGATCTTAATGAAATTTGATATTTAGAAGGAATTCATGTCTCGGAGCCGAGTTTTTTTTTTTTTTTTTTTTTTGTGTTTCTGCTGTTGCATTGGTGATTTCTCTTTTCATGATAATATACATAATATATATAATATATATATAATAATATAATAATATACCATAAAATCACTATGTTTAATATCCTCCTCTACATGCCTTGAAAGTTGGCCTAAGTAACATCTTTAGCCTCAGTATTATACAATCTCAAACGGTTCAAGTTGCAACAAGCAATCTCAGTAGCAGTCGGAACTAACTGCAGTCACGAGCGCAAATAGTCGCAGTTGCAAGGATACAAAGTTGCAATTAGTTACAGGGGTAGTAACAATAAAATTTCCAATAGGATTGAATATACTGATATGATTATTATACGTTGCAATAAGGTTAAAAACGAAGTTTCTCTGTAAGTGAGTTAATAAGGATTTTTATTTTCAAAAATTACTGTAAGTAAAAATCAATTCTTCACAAAGCTTCCTTCAGGGGCGTAGCTCCAGCATGTTTGTTGGGGGGGGGGTAGAGGGGTCCGTATCCAGATAGTCAAGGGACCCGGGCTATATAATAATTTACCCAAACGACGCCCCTGTCTTCCTTTATCCTGCTCTACGTTTTAACATATCTTAAAAGAAAAGCATGTTGTAGTTTGAATAAAACAAAGTTGCCAAACGTTCGGTGGCGTCGCTGACTTTGCTTTTTGCCACTGGTGCCAGTTTTCACACTTATAAGTTTTCTATACTTTTGGATTGGATTGATAAGTAGCAAGAAGTTTGAATGCAGAAAAGAATTAAACAAGCTATTTACAACAAGAGCAAAATAGGTGAACTGTCCAAGGGTAATTTTAAGGGCGAGACTATTGTTAGAGTAAACTTCTTGTGTCTTCTAGGATTAGATCACAAATCTGGTCCTATCATTCAAGATTAGGAAATCCAAATTTTCCCTAAGCACCCATGTCAATGGTCCTGTAAAACCCAGTCAGTTGCACCAGTATTATTTTGAAGTGATAGCTACGTTGGTGTTCTCCAAAAATATATTACATTGGCCTCCTTAAAAAAAAAAAAAAAAAAAAAAAAAAAAAAAAAAAAAAGTTTCATCCTAATCAAAGTTGAGGTGACGAGAATAAATTGTCCTAGTGTCTCTTGCACTAACTACCTCTACCTAGCAACAGGGGCGTAATTTTCTATGGGGCATGGGGGCAACTGCCCCCTCCATACCCAAGTTTGCCCCCTTCCTCGACCTCAGTTCCCACCCCCCAGTTGAAAACTTTAGTTTCTTCAAAAAAAATAGGATAAAGATCCTCCAGAGCCATTGCTGGCGCATAGGGCGTCGAATCGACGTTTCAGTTGCTGGGTGTTTTTTACAGGGACAAGTAGCAAGCTTGTCGCCCAACCTTGCTGCGGCGGGGATCGAACCCTGGGCCCCATATTCCCAAGGAAGAACATCAATCCACTGTGCTACAACAGGTTAGTTTATTCAAAGATCTTGTCAAAACTAAGATAAGCCTGCATTATTCAAGTATCCGTCAGTTTTGTGTTTTCAGTAAAGCGCTAGTGATTAGAATTCTTCACATATTGGAAAGCATCACGAATCAGTTTCTTTGAGCTAGTTTTGTAGTTATTTCTTGGATAATCTGTGAAACAATAATCTTTGTTCGATTTAAGTTTCATCTTAGTCCTTTATCTCCATCAGAAATACTGTTTTTTTTTTATTTGTTTAGTTAATAACAAGTTTCCAGTAGCTCGTAGAAACAGGATTATGACAAACTGAAATATGTTGTTAACAGTTGGCGGAAACGTGTAATTTGGACGAGACATTTATAAATTGAACATGCAAATGTAAACAAAAAAAGTACAGACAGTATGTTTCTCTTCAAAACAAGTAAACAATGACATATAAAACTATAAAACATAAAAGTTGTCAACAGTAATTTCTTAAATGAAAAACAAATTTTAATTTTTATATTATTCTTTGCCTTTATAATTTTGTACTCAAAACCAACTGAATGTTTCGTCCACCAATATTTTGAATTTACCAAAATTTCGCCAATGATTATTAATAACAATTTTTGTTAGCTCGAAATAACAGAATAGTTAATCCCAAACAAGTTTCTAAGACAAACAGACAGGGGCGACGTTACTTTTTAATGACGGATGAGGCAAAAGTGTACGTGCAAAGGGAGTTGGATCCAAGATGGGCCGAAAATTTGAATTTGTATCCAAACGATAGGGTATCGAAACAATTTTATGATCTTACTCTCTTTTGTGAATGAATAACTCTCTTGGTACTTCTTATTCAATGTGTCAAAAACAAGTTTCTCTTAATTGTCCATCCCTACCCCCCCCCTATAAAAATCAAAAAAAAAAATCCTGTGGACGTTCCTGAAACTGAGCATTTCATTAATGTTAAATAAAATCATAAACTTACGAGAGCTCAAAGCTAGGCTAAGGAGAGCTGTTTACCAAGCTTGTCCTCCAATATAATTTTGATTTCAGGTTGACTGTCTTTTCATTTGTAACTATTTTTTTAGGCACATTATTTTTTTTCAGCTATATTTTTATGTTTAAATGTCTCTTATAATTGCCTCCCCTCCCCCTCCCCCTAAAAAACAAAAACCTGTGGACATTCCTGAAACTGAGCATTTCATTAATGTTGAAATAATATGACAAACTTAAGAGACCTCAAAGCTAAGCTAAGGAGAGCTATTTACCAGCTTGTCCTCCAATATAATTTTGAATTCAGGTTGATAATCTTTTCATTTGTAATTAAATAAATTAAAAAACAAGTTTTCTACTGAAAGTAGGCCTAAGGAGCGACATTAAAACTTAAAACGAACAGAAATTACTCCGTGTATCAAAGGGGCTGTTCCTTCCTCAAGGTCCCGCTCTTTACGCTAAAGTTTGAATCTTTCTCTCAAATCTGCTTTATAAAACAGTAAATAACTTTAGCGTAAAGAGCGGGACGCAGAGGAGGGGACAGCCACTTTCATACACGGAGTAATTTCTGTTCGTTTTAAGTTTTAATGTCGCTCCTTACTTTCAGTTGAAAAAGCTTTTTTTTATTTAATTTCTGAACGGTTTTGAATTTATGCATGTTTGATCTTGGCTCTCCGCAAATGAATAATTAAAACCAAATTTGTGTATTATTATTTTTTTTTTCTTTGCTAAATGGCTTTCTCTTAGTTTTGATCAGACGATTTTAAGAAAAAGGGTGGGGGAGGAGGCCTAGTTGACCTCCAATTTTTCGGTTACTTAAAAAGGCAACTAGAATTTTTAATTTTTAACGTTTTAATTAGTAAAAAATATAAGTAACTTACAAATTTACTTACGTAACGAATTCCTATATTCGTATATTTTTATTATGTATATGAGGGAGTTCGCCCCATCGTTAATACCTCGCTCTTTACACTAAAGCTTTAATTTTCTCCCAAGTCTTTAAGATTGACCCCCGAATCATAAAGGCTGTAGAATAAATAGTTGAAATCACTAAAAATACTTTAGTGTAAACAGCGAGGTATTTAGGAAGAGATGAACCCCCATATGCGTTATAATCTCTGTTCGTTTTAAGTTTTAATGCTGGTCCTTACTTTCAGTGGAAAAAAAAACATTTTCATATTTATTTTTTCATTGTTTTTTTTTTAAATAGTGCTAGAAAATCCTGCGCCCCCTTCATGGAATTTCTCTTCTCCCATGACAAATTCCTCCAAGGGAAGAACCTCCTATGTAGTTCTCTCCCCTAAACCCTCCCTCCCCAACCAAAAAATCCCCCTGAAAAGGTCTGTACACTTCCAAATAACCATTACTGTATGTAAACGCTGGTCAAAGTTTGTAACTTGCAGCCCCTCCCCTGGAGACTGTGGGGGATTAAGTCAGCCCCAAAGACATAATTATAATTTTTTTGACTATGCTGAACAAAATGGTTTTCTCAAAATTTTGATCCGTTGGCTTTGGGAAAAAATGACCGTGGGAGAGGGGCTAAGTGCCCTCCAATTTTTTTGGTCACTTAAAATGGGCACTAGAACTTTTAATTTCCGTTAGAATGAGACATTCTAAGACCACTTGGTCGATACGATCACCCCTGGGGAAAAAATAAATAAATAAACACGCGCACGTGATCGGTCTTCTGGCAAAAAATACTAAGTTCCACATTTTTGTAGATAGGCGCTTGAAAATTCTACAGTAGGGTTCTCTAATACGCTGAATGCGACGGTGGGATTTTTGTTAAGATCCTATAAGTTTTAGGGGGCGTTCCCCCTATTTCCCAAAACAAGGCAAATTTTCTCAGGCTCGTAACTTTTGATAAGTAAGACTAAATTTAATGAAACTTATATATTTAAAATCAGAATAAAAATGATCCTTTTGATGCATCTATTAGTGTTAAAATACAGTTCGTTACAACGAGCTGTTTGACTAATTTGTTTTTTAGGTGGATTATGTTTTCATCTACAATTATTTTATGCTTAAAGTGACAATCATAATGAAAGTGTATGATAATTATAGAAATAGGTCAAGTAGAGACTTACATAACCAAATAAATCTTAAAAAAAAAAAAATCTAAACATTTTGGTTTTCAGTTTTTACTGAAAAGACCTCCACAATCAGTACCGCAGTTTTTGGTACTAAAAAGTACCAAATCAAAAAAAAACGTGGGATAAAATCAGCAATAATTAAGCTAAAAACAAACAACCTCATTGTATAATTTTTACTCCCACAGGGAGAAGAATTGGACATCAAATTTTTCATTAAAAAACTTCACATGCAGGTATACAGCTGTATATGCTTTATACTAGCAGTGACGGGCACCAAATTTAAAGAAACACAAATGTAAAATGCTGCAAAAAAAACTAAATACAGTTGGCAACAAACAGCTTAAAAAAGTTTAGCTTTCCTTATTAGGTGTAGCTGTATTTGACAATCAACAAATTTTTATGGTTGAATTTTTATGGATGAAAATTTTTTTTAAATATAAATGATCAGTTTTGCTTATTTATTTTTTACGATTCAATGTGACAACCCTGACGAAATGTGATACAACCCAAGGAACTTCATAATTTGAAAATACGACAACACAGTTTTTAGGTATGAATAGACCAAAGATGAATCGACGAAGGGAAAAAATGTATTTGCTTTGATGTCCTTAGTGCGTTAAATAACAAATTCTACTCCTATATGTCTGGCTTTTTTTGAGAAAGATTTATTTTTGCCACTTGTTCCTTGTTAATGCTTATCTGTCTAGTTTGTTGTGTTTGTTGTAATATTTAGTGCTGGCCTTATTGTTTCTCAGATCGATTTGCTTTTCTTTTGTTTGAGACGGCTTGAATAAACTCAATTTAATACTTTTTGATATTTATTATGTTTTTTTCTTATTTTAATGTGTACAAAGCTTTACTCAATAATAAATATCTGCTCTAAAACGAGGAATGCGATAGCAATGTTTATTTTTAGGGAATAAATTTGTGAATGAAAAAAAAAACCTGTCAATCAAGTGTTTTGATGCTACGACTTAATATAAATTTATTTGAAATACTACTACTTCGAAGGCAAACACCGTAGCCGAGTAGCTATACTTATTATTTTCGAAATTATTGTGTCTTAGCTCTTTATTAAATTATTGTCCACAAGCGAAAGCACGAAGCTATTCGAAGGATAGTTTTATGCACCCCTCCCCTCTTTTAATAGAATCCTTTAAAATTCCGATTTCTGGTTAAAGATTTATATGTCCTAGCATACTTAAGCATTCACTGAAAAACACGTCATAAAATAGTAATTCATGACGTCACAAATGGTTTGTCATAAATAGCAGTTCTGTGATAAACTTGCAGTTTCCAAAGAATATCTTTTGAAGGATGTCCCCTTCTATTGAGGAAAGTATCCCATATTTCTATTCTATGATAAATAGAGTACCCTTGAGGGATAATTTCAGTCAGGAAAAGAGATTTAGAAAGAAAACGAGGCTCGTCGATAACCATATTAACATATTGCGCAACAGTAGAAGCTCATGACAATAAAGAATACTGCAGGTCTTTTTTTTTTCTTTTATGTAGTCGTTTTTAAAGAGATGAAAATAATACAGGCAATAAAATAAACTCGGTTTCACATTCGGCCCAATAATTGTTTTTTGCTTTAAAACAATTTAATAGTTGATTTATTGCGAAATTATACTGTTTAGAAAAAAGAAATATAGATGTGCATAAATTCCTTGGAAACTTTTGTTTACTACTTGGTTTATTACAGTCATTTTATAAGTCTAAAATACCAATGTGTCCTTTTCCATGATTTATTTTTGGCTCCTTACAGACATATACCCTGGGAAGAGGCATTCGTATCTGCCCCTTCCCTGAACTCTCAAAATTGTTAGGTTTTATCCGTATTTTCCTTCATTATTTGTATAAGTAATCTATTTTTTCATGTTGCTTTTGCATTTTTAAAGTGTTGTCTCTCAAGATGTTATTCTTGGACAATTGGACAATTTATAGACAATTGGACAATTTAAAAAGAGCTAACTGACCACCTCCTATGCCTAGGGAGTTAGTTTCTCTCATCCCCTTCTCCTTCCCCCCTCTATCTTTCCTTTTCAATTTGTTTAATCCATTTCTTTTGATCAGCATTCATTTTCTGTTGTTTAATTATTTTTTATTTATTTTTCTTCTTGTCCTTCTCTTTCATTTTAGTGCTATTATTTAATCTAATATTTAGTCTTCCACTGTCACAGGCCGAAGAGCCTTTGCAGGGGTCGAAAGCTTTTTAATTTGTTCTCTGTTTTCTTTAAATACATAAATTGATTGATTGATTAATTAATAAATTCCTCAAAATTTGATCCCTCCCCCACCCCAAAAAAGGGTATGTCTCTATGTGTGAGGGATATATTTGAATAAAAGCATTTTAAAACTTCTTCAAAAACTTTGTAATTCGTCAAACTTAGTAAACTTTGTAAAAACTTTGTGAAAACTTCTTTAAAAAACTTTGTAAACTTTGTAAGGTCGTATCTAGGAGGGTACAAGGTTTGAATTCCCCCCTTATTGTCCGACTCACATAAAAGTAGCAAAAATACGTATAAACTAGTTTTTCATGTGTTTCTAAGTTTTTTGTAAAAAAACGGAAAAACCCTGTTTGGGTCTCCGCACATGAATAATTAAAACGAAATTTGGATATTAATTTATTTTTTTGGCTAAATGGCTTTCTTGTAGTTTCGATCGGAAGATTTTGAGAAAAAAGGAGTGGGTGAGTAGGCCTAGTTCCCCTCCAATTTTTTGGTCATTTAAAAAGGCCACTAGAACTTTTAATTTTTTACGAACGTTTTTATCAGTGAAAATATACGTAACTTACGAATTAACTTACGTAACGAACTTCTATATTCGTATGTTTTTATTATGTATATGAGGGGGATCTCTTTACACTGAAGCTCAAATTTGTTTCCTTAATTTCCTTAAGAATTACCCCTGAATCACAAAGACCGTAGAATAAATAGTTGAAATTAATAAAATTACATTAGCGTAAAGAGCAAGGTATTAGGAGGAGGGGAACCCCTCATATGCGTATTAATTTCTGTTTGTTTTAAGTTTTAATGTTGCTCCTTATTGTTAGTTGAAAAAACTTTCATATTTATTTTTTCATTGTTTTAAAAAAAATACTAAGAAATCCTGCGCCCCCTTCACTGAAATTTTCTTCTGGAAAAGTTCCTCCATGGAAAGTTCCCCCCACATAAATCCCTCCCCTCAACCCCTCCCCCAAACCAAAAAAATCCCCCTGAAAGCGTCTGTACACTTCCCAATAACCATTATAATATGTAAACACAGGTCAAAGTTTGTAACTTGCAGCCCCTCCCACGGGAGCTGTTGGGGAGTAAGTCGTCCTCAAGGACATAGCTATTAGGTTTTTCGACTATGCTGAATAAAATAGCTATCGCAGAATTTTGATCCGGTGACTTTGTGAAAAAATGAGCGTGGGAGGGGGCCTAGGTGCCCTCCTTTTTTTTCAAAAAAAAAAAACACACATCCGGGATCTGAGTTATGGCAAAAGATACAAAATTCTACATTTTTGTAGATAGGAACTTGAAACTTCTACTGTAGGGCTCTCTGATGCGCTAAATCTGATGGCGTGATTTTCGTTAAAATTCTATGACTTTTAAGGGGTGTTTTCCCCTATTTTCTAAAATAAGGTAAATTTTGTCAGGCTTGTAACTTTTGATGGGTAAGTCTAAACTTGATGAAACTTATATAAAAATCAGAATTAAAATGCAAATCTTTTGTTGAAACTATTGTTATCAAATTTCCATTTTTTTTTAGTTTCGGTTACTATTGAGCTGGGTCGATCCTTACTACAGTTCGTTATCACCAACTGTTTGAAAAGCTTCGTGTCCTGCAAAAGTGAAGATTATAAACAATTTAAAAAATAATTTGGATTTGAAAAAAAGGTGGAATCCTAAACTACCAAGGACAGTGAGAATGAAATGATTAAGTAGACCCTTGTACAGTTGTGTATGCAAGGTCATATCCAGGGGGAGGGGCTTTACCCCCCCTGAAATGATTGTCCAGCTCATAATAATGTAACAAAATGCATATTAGCAAATTTTATCTGCATTTTTATAAATATTTCTTGTAAGCCCTTTCCCCCCAAAAATAAGAATTCAGTTATGCGTGCACACCAAATATTATGAAAAATCCAAAACTGATAATGTACCGAAATTTGTAGTTTTTGGTCGCAGTGGATACCAAACTTTGAAATAAGAAAGTTTCGAACAAAAGTGTTCTTCAAAATTAACTAATTAGTTTCGCTTATTGATTTTCACGACGACGGAAATGTAATGCTACCCTAAAAACTCTATATTAAAAAGAAATATAGAAAACTACGATTCTAACGTACGAATAGAAATGGGCGATTAAATGGGTCCGATGGGTAAAATATGCGTTTTGTTTTGATGACCTTAGTAATGGTGTATTCAGAATATTTGTTGGTTGTTTTTTTTTTGGGGGGGGGGAGTTTTACACACAAAATAACTTCACGATAAATCAAAAGTTAGTTTTTATGTATTTTTATTACGTATTTACGATTTGAGCAAAAATTTCGGCGGGGGGGGGGTACAAATCTGGCACCCTTGCCCTTCGTAAAAAGGTATTTCCGATTGCACGAGATAATAAGTGTAAGACGTTTGTCTTACAATTCAATAAAAAAACAAGCTTTTTTTAACTGAAAGTAAGGAGCGACATTAAAACTTAAAACGAACAGAAATTACTCCGTATATGAAAGGGGTTGTCCCCTCCTCAAAGCCCCACTCTTTACGCTAAAGTTTGAATCCTTCTCTCAACTCTACTTTTTAAAACACTAAAAAACTTTAGGGTAAAGAGTGGTGCGTTGAGGAGGGGACAGCCCCTTTCATATACAGAATAATAATTATGTTCGTTTTAAGTTTCAATGTCGCTCCTTACTTTCAGTTAAAAAATTGTTTTTTTATTTAATTTCCGAACATTTAATGCAGGTTTTGAAATCCGTTTTTAATGCATTTAATGCATCCGTTTCTTGCAATTTAATCCAGGTTTTGAATTTCCGAAATTAATGCAGGTTTTGAATTTGACTCACCGTACAGAAATAATTAAAACCCAATTTGCATATTAATTCTACTTTTTTAACTAATAATAACTTTATAATAACCTAAGTTTGATTTTTGTTCAAGTTGTTAAAGAACGACTCCTGAATCACAAAGGCTGTTTAATTAGAATAATAACTTCTTTTAAAAGTTTAAAAAAAAGAAGTTTTAACGTAAGAGGGAGCTATTGAGGAGAAGAAGCCCCCTCATATACGTAACATTTTCTGTTCATTTTAAGTTTTAATGTTGACTCTTACTTTTCAGTTGAAAAAACTTGTCTTTTATTTAATTGCCGATCGTTTTTTAAATAGTGTCGGGAAATCCAGCTCCCCCTCCACGGAAAATTTACTTCCCCCGCGAGGAACTTCTACGTGGAATGAATTTTTTTATTTAATAACAACCACAAGTCGAAGACATACAATATCTTTGGTTTATTATTACATGAAAATCATAGTTATAAAGTTACTTAAGATAAAATTAAATGCTAAGATTGGCCAGAAATAACACGAACAGATTATTACTTATACGGCCATTATTTAACAAAATTCGAACTTTAGCTCAAAGAGCGAGGTATTGACGAGGGGGTGAACTTCCTCATATACGTAATATAAGGGGTTCGCCCTCTCGTCAATACCTCGCTCTTTACATTAATGTTTGAATTTTGTTCCAATTGATTAGAAATGACCCCTGAATCACAAAGACCGTTTAATTCGAATAAATAGCTCTTTTGAAATTACTAAAAGTACTTTATTGTAAATAGCGAGGTACTGACGAGAAGACGAACCTCCTCATATACGTAATAATGTCTGTTTGTTTTAAGTTTTAATGTTACTCCTTACTTTCAGATGAAAAAAACTTTTTTTTAACTTAATTTCTGATTGTTTTTTAAATGATGCTGGGAGATCAAGCACCCTTTTCATGGAAATTTTATTCCCCCATGAAACATTCCTCCATGGAAAGATCCTCCCATGTAACCCAGTTCCCCAGTCCCCATTGGAAAAAAACCCTTGAAAACGCCTGTATGCTTACCAATAACCGATTCTATGTATAAACAATGGGGAAAGTTCATAAATTGCAGCCCTTCCCTCGGGGACTGTGAGCGATTAAGTCGTCCTCAAAGACATAGTTATTAGACATTTCGACTCTGTTGAACCAAATGACTATCTCAAAATTTTGATCCAGTGACTTTGGGAAAAATGAGCGTTGGAGGGGGCCTAGTTGTCCTCCAGTTTATTTGGTCCCTTAAAAGGGCGGTAGAACTTTTAAATTCCGTTCGAATGGACCCTCTCGTGACATTCTAAGGCCACTGGGTCAGTGCAATCACCCCTGGAAAAAAACACAAACAAATAAACGCGCATCCGCGATCTTTCATCAGGCAAAAAATACAAAATTCCACATTTTTGTAGATAGGAGCTTGAAACTTCTACAGTAGGGTTCTCTGATACACCGAATCTGATGGTGTGATTTTCATTAAAATTTTATGACTTTTCGAGAAAAGGCAAATTTTCTCAGGATCTTAACTTCTGATGAGTAGGACTAAACTTGATGAAACTTGTATATTTACAATTAGCATAAGAATTCAATTCTTATGATGTATCTATTGGTATTAAGTTCCGTTTTTTAGAATTTCGGTTAGTATTGAGCCGGGTCACTCCTTACTTACGATTCGTCACCACGAACTGCTTTAAAATAACAAAATAGGGCTATAGAAGCTCATAATTATACACAATCTACACGCCGTTTATAATACAGGATAGAATTCAGTTTTCAAGAAACTACATTTATATTCCTCTTTACACCATCTTCCACGCAGTATCATCTGGTTCGATCTTCAAACCGCACAAATAATCCCCATTTCTCAAATAAATACAGAGTAATTATATTAAATTGGCCCCTCTTATTTAACACGAAAGCTATCTTCGTAATAAGGGTCTCCCAAATTATGTTAGTACAAAACACTAATCAATTTTCAAATGTCAAAGCACAAATAGAACAGACATGTCTTGTTCTAGCCTAATTGGAAAGCTAAGAAGGCCCATTCCGTCTTTTCTTAGGTGATAGGATAACAGATACTAGCATTGTTAATGAATTGTTGTTCTTAGGTTATCCGTGGGGGAAGAGTGATGACTAGGATCTGTCAGTGGAAACTCTCAGGAATTTTCTTTCCTTTTTTTTTGGTTTGAGATGGGAGCATTTAAACTACAAACAATAGTGAAAATGAAATCCGACTGCTTATATTGGTTAAGTGAAAAATTACACAATTGAGATTTATATTATTGAAATTTATTTTATTGTATTATATAGTTTATTATATTCAGTATTATATTTATTATGTTTGTATGCATAAGTACATGTTTATTATATTTTATTATATATTTGTTTTATTATAGAAAATTAGGAAATATTAGGAAGTCAATTTTTAAGGAAACAGTCATATGCAACAATGTATGCAGTATAGCCATGTGTAGTATGTGCATTTTCAAATTTGTAGTCATGAAGTTTTTGGTGCTAGTGGGCGCCATTTAAAAAAGAAATTTCGGTGAAAAATCAATAAAAAGTATAAAAAGAAATACGACACCCAATAAATTAAAAAGGCGTAGCTTCCCTTTAAAGGTGTAATTGTTTTTGGGAATTAATAGATTGCTATGGTTTGAATTCTGTATAGTTTGAATGTAGAATTTGAAATGTTAAATTTGTATGTTGAAAAGCATTGTAAAATCTAATTGCGGAATTTTAACATGTCAATGCGGTTACACTGTCAAAAACGTAGTACTGCCCTAAAAATGTCATTATTTCGAAACAGCAACAAAAAACTTGATAAATTCCAAATCTCAGGTGTATATAGACCTAAGGATCCATATGGGTCTAGGGGACAGAAATATGGTTTTTTCCCTTGGTGCTACACGTAGTTCCCTTGCTATTTATTATATAAAGTTACGTGACTAACGTTTTAGGCTATAAAGTTATATGGCTTCAGTGTTTTCTCGAATTGATGCTCCGAAAGAAGAGATTAAAGCAACGGGAGAGGCTGCATTTTCTATATTGTAAGGTGAAAAATTTAATGAAAATCTTGACAGTTACCTGACACCCAGTCTTTCAGTAGAAACTAACTACTTCTACAATTTTCGTCCATCCCAAAGATCTATTTCCTACTTCAGCAGCAGCGAAATTTCACTGCGTCCAAACCTAGCTTCAGGTACAACATTAGATCTGGCTTCTGAGAACTGCCCTTGATCCTTAGAATTAAGGAAGAAAACTCCAGAACGGCATGAAGTACCGTATCCTCAAGGATCTTCCAGCGGCACCAAAGAACATTCTCACCGTCGTTAAGTGCGGCTGTAAGGGATCCTGAAATAGTGGCCGTTGCAGTTGTCCTCAGAATCGCATTGAATGCAACATTGCTTCCAAATCTCGCAAAGGAACTAGTTGTTTTAATTGGTGTTCTAATGCTCAAATGTAAATCAGAGATGAAGAAGACATGTGATTAATTAAATAAATGAGACGAATCTCTAATCGTTGTGCAATTTAAAATTATCTATGATTAAATGTTCGAATTGAAATAAATCATTTACCTAGTTGCTAAAAGTTGATTATTAGATTCTAAGAATTTGGTGAGGTCACGTTTAAGGTGGAAGATGGGGGGGGGGGTTAAATTGAAGTGGACAAGGCTTTTTCTCTCCATTAGCAGTCTATTTACTTTCTGAATGGATTAAACTTCGCGTAATGTTGTTCTCATACCTATGTCGACGCTTGATTTATGGGCGGGAAGAGACGGACTGAAAATGAGCGTTCACAGCAAACACAAAGTGCATATTCGTGATCTACGTACCAGATTTACCTATTACCGACTTTCTATACGTGCAAATTAAGTTGTTCTTAAAGAATCGTCACTTTAGAAGAAAAGACGAAAAACAGTCGGTTTCCCCCATTTTTCAAAAATCAGGCAGATTTGCTCAGGCTCTTAGCCTTTTATTGGTAATTCTAAGCTCAATAAAAGATCTAAAGCCGAACTGGCCAGCCGTGACAAAACAAACAAATGAATATGAAAATGACAAAACGTGTCTATGGCCAGTAAGAAAAACGAAGAGAACAAAATATAAAACGATTATTTTGCCAGTATAAAACATGACATCTTATATATATATATATATATATATATATATATATATATATATATATATATATATATATATATATATATATATATATATATATATATATATATATATATATATGTACTAGCTGTTGGGGTGGCGCTTCGCGCCACCCCAAAACCTAGTTGGTAGGGGCGCTTCGCCCCCCCCCAAGCCCCCCCAAGCGCGTAAGTCGTTACGCGCCATATTAGTTACGCGCCATTGTAGTTGTGTCCCTATGTCCCACCTGTGAATATAGATCTTGCTAATCGAACATTCATTTATATATCCCCCTATGCCCCCCGGCGTCCCCGTTGTAGTTGTGTCCCTGTGTCCCGGTCGTCATTTATATTCCCTGTGTCCCGGTCGTCATTTGTATCCCGGTGTCCCGGTCTGTATATACATTCGTTTTTGAAATGGTATATGATGAAATAAATTTTTTGTTTTTCCCCTTTTTTTCTTTTTAGTTTTTTTTTTGGTTTTTACTTTTTTTTAGTTTTTTTAGTTTTTTTCTTTTTTTCTTTTTAGTTTTTTTTTTTATTTTTATTTTTTTAGTTTTGTTTTTCTCTTTATTTTTCATTTTTTTCCTTTTTTTATTTTTTTTCTTTTTTAGTTTTTTTTAGTTTTTTAGCTTTTTTAGTTTTTTTTATTAGTTTTTAGTTTTTTTTCTTTTTAGTTTTTTTTGTAGTTTTTACCTTTTTTTAGTTTTTTTAGTTTTTTTTACTTATGTCCTGGTCGTCATTTATACTCCCTGTGTCCCGGTCGTCATTTGTGTCCCGGTGCTTTGTTGATGGTGATTGCTAATCGAACATTCTCGTGTCCCGGTCGCTTTCTCTTTGAGTGTCCCGGTCGTCATTTATATTCCCTACTAGCTGTTGGGGTGGCGCTTCGCGCCACCCCAACACCTAGTTGGTGTGGCGCTTCGTGCCCCCCAAAGCCCCCCCGCGCGCGTAAGTCGTTACGCGCCATATTAGTTTTTTGTAGTTTTTACCTTTTTTAGTTTTTTTTCTTCTTTTGTATTAATGCTAAAGCCAAGGTTCAAACCTGGAGCCTCTCGGACCTAGAACCTGAAACATAACGCTTTACCAACTCAGCTACTTCGGCTTGAATACATTCGTTTTGAGCAGCTTCCTCGGGTGTTGCCACTGTCCCGGTCGTCATTTGTGTCCCGGTCTGTAATTTCTCTTTGAGTGTTTTTTCTTTTTAGTATTTTTTAGTTTTTTACATTTTTTTCTTTTTTCAGTTTTCTTTTTCTTCTTTATTTTTCAGCTTCACTATGAAATACATATCGCCGAACCTTTGTTTTTTTAACTAAAATCTGGTAGGCATTGATGACCTTATCCAAGTCAAAATCCCAAACCCAATCATCATCGCTATCATTTTCAGTTTTGATATGTTTTGACTCTCGCTGTCCAGGTGGATCTTCATCTAACTGCGCGGTTTTGCGTTCTTTAGCCTCAAGCCTGTTTCCTTGCTGTTCTTTTGATTCCTCGGCACGCTTTCTTTTCTGACTTTCTCTATCAGCAGCAAGTTTTTTGGCATAGACTCTTTGAGCATCTTCATCGGCTTTTGCCATTGTAAGTTCATCAGTCATTTTAAACTTAAACATTAATAGATTTTTACGTGAACATATATGTCTTAAATATCTTTAATGACGTTACCGTCATAGCAAAAATGACGACAACTAACTTCATGACGTCAGTCGACAAAGAAACATTTTTTTGTAGTTTTTACCTTTTTTAGTTTTTTTCTTCTTTTGTATTAATGCTAAAGCCAAGGTTCAAACCTGGAGCCTCTCAGACCTAGAACCTGAAACACAACGCTTTGCCAACTCAGCTACTTCGGCTTGAATACATTCGTTTTGAGCAGCTTCCTCGGGTGTTGCCATTGTAGGTTCTTCAGTCATTTTACAATTAGAAATTTCTCTTTCAACGGTCTTCTTACAATTAAAAATTTGTCTTTGAACGATATTCTTAAATACCTGTGTCCTGGTCGTCATTTATATTCCCTGTGTCCGGGTCGTCATTTGTGTCCCGGTATCCCAGTCTGTAATTTCTCTTTGAGTGTCCCGGTCGTTATTTATATTCCCTCTGTCCTGGTCGTCATTTGTGTCCCGGTCTGTAATTTCTCTTTGAGTGTTTTTTCTTTTTAGTATTTTTTAGTTTTTTACATTTTTTCTTTTTTCTTTTTTCTTTTTTTTCTTTATTTTTCAGCTTCACTATGAAATACATATCGCCGAACCTTTGTTTTTTTTAACTAAAATCTGGTAGGCATCGATGACCTTATCCAAGTCAAAATCCCAAACCCAATCATCATCGCTATCATTTTCAGTTTTGATATGTTTTGACTCTCGCTGTCCAGGTGGATCTTCATCTAACTGCGCGGTTTTGCGTTCTTTAGCCTCAAGCCTGTTTCCTTGCTGTTCTTTTGATTCCTCGGCACGCTTTCTTTTCTGACTTTTTCTATCAGCAGCAAGTTTTTTGGCATAGACTCTTTGAGCATCTTCATCGGCTTTTGCCATTGTAAGTTCATCAGTCATTTTAAACTTAAACATTAATAGATTTCTACGTTAACATATATGTCTTAAATATCTTTAATGACGTCACCGTCATAGCAAAAATGACGACAACTAACTTCATGATGTCAGTCGACACAGAAACATGACGTCACCTGACAGACAGACACACAGACAGACAACTTATTTATATATATATATATATATATATATATATATATATATATATATATAGATGTGCCGGTGTCCCGGTCGTCATTTGTGTCCCGATGTCCCGGTCTGTAATTTCGTCAGTCGAAAACATGACGCCAGTCAACACACAAACAAGACGTCACCCGACAGACCCACACACACACAGACAACTTATTTATATATATATATATATATATATATATATATATATATATATATATATATATATATATATATATATATATATATATATATATATATATTATATATATATATTATATATATATATATATATATATATATATATATATATATATATATATATATATATAAACTCTAATCGAAACTCTAATCCTATTACAATTTCAAATTATCTATCATTTTTTGTTCAAATTGGAATCAACGATTTACCTAGTTGACAGAAGTTGCTTATTGAATTCTAAGAATTTGGAGAGGTTACATTTAAGGTTGAGGGAGTAAATATACGTGGACACGATTTCTTCTCTGCATTAGCAGTCCATTTTTTTCTGTATGGATTCAACTTTGCGTAATGTTGTTCTCAGACCTATATCAACGGGAAGGGAGGGGACTGAACGTGATCACCCAAAACAAAAACAAAGTGCACATTCGGGACCTACGTACCAAATTTACACATTATAGACTCTATACGTGAAAATTAAGCTTTTAAAGAATTAAGCTTTTCATTAAATTTTTATAAAGTCGTCATCTGAAAAGAAAAGACAAAACGGTCAATTTGACCTACTCCGATATTGTCTGATTTCTTAAATGTTGTAGATAGTTTTTTTTCCGGTTCTGGTACCAAAATCAAAATTTTGCAAAAAGTTTGAGGCTAAGCCTTTGATTGACTACACCATTCAGCATTCCGAAGCAAAAGCTTTTGCGGATTCTTAATCGAAGACCCAATCGGGAGACGTAAATATATGAGTTCAGTGGTGGTTGCCACCTCACTATCACCTAGACGGACACAGGACTACCATGAAAATGAAAGAAAATGAGTTAGGACTTTGCAGCATTCATGCTTAGTCCTATTTGTAGATATCTATCAGATACGCTATCAACACTCCATTGAAGACTAGCTATTAACCAGTACAGTTCTCACAGATCGTCTGCATAACAAAGCACTTACATATTCATCAATTTTGAAATGCAACTAATAGGTAGGCTAGTCTGCGCAGGAAAATACGCGCCGTTGTAGGTGATCGGTGATGTGAGGACTCCGTATTCTTGTATTTCGACGAATACTGGGAGTTCTCTAGTCGCTTGTCTGGACCATAAACGAGGCAGAGGTATTTCTGTGAAGCAGACTATAAATACATGTTCCACCATCAATTGTCCTAGTTTCAGGTCGTGAGAATGTCAAATATAGTAGAACTTAAAATAGAACCTCGCCCGAGTCCTCTAAGAATAGACCCAGTTAAAAGACCTATTTTTTGTTTTACCTTAACATGATCATGGCTATACCAATACGAAAGCAACACAGCTATAGGATGCGTAACTCCAAAATCAAGCCGAGTCCAAAATAATTTTGTCTGGACTATAAAATCGGATGCTGCTCGTATCAATACTGCACAAATATACAGGATTTGCCAAATTCTCAGCTTTACTGCGGACGCGCTTCAGTAGGCGATGAGCAAGTACACAATTAGACAGGGTTGCCACCACCATGGATTTATCCATGTTTACACGGATTTTTACACGAAATGCCATGGCCTGCCATTGGTTTACTTAAAAAAAAAATGGATTTCTCATGAAATCATGGACTTTGCCTAGGAATCACGAATTTTATTTTTTTATGCAGGATAAAATTGCTGTCACTCTGTAACAGCAAAACTATTCTTGTGCGATCCAACATGGGTTGACATATCTAAAGGATGGCTTCGCAAGCGCATTGAAGAAGCGTGGGAAATTCAAAAGTTTCAGCATGTAATGTCTTTCTACCATACCTAAGGATAAAACAAGAAATTTGACACTCCTCTTGCCCTCGCTATGGTAAATTGGAAATCTTCTGCATCAGAGAGCTGCACTGGTACACTATATTGTCCTCTGGGTTCTTTGCAGAGGAGACTCTGAGAAAATGGAAAACAGTTTAAGAGATTAAGAAAAGTTTTCAGCGCACTCTTACCCAAGGGACTCATAAATCGGTTATACTTTAGTTCTGCATAGATTCCTTCACAATGCTGCAGTATCCTTTAATTTGTGAGATCTACAAAGGTTTGTGTATATATTGCCGGAAATTCACTTAGTAAAGGTCTAGAACAGTGGAGGAGGAGACATGCTAAAACAAAAGGAGCAATTCTTTTACATTTCTAATATTATGTCCATTTCTATAGTTGTGTTAGTCACCTGCAGTCATCTACAGTCACCCTCTAACGGTCTCACGTATAGCCCTAGGCTACGTTAAAAACAAACATAACAATTTATAAAAACTGATAAAAATGGAAAAAAGTATAAATATTGCTCATTAGTACTTGCTGTATGTTATAAAGTATGAATTCCAGAATTTTATGGTTAGTTTTTTTTATGTGGCCTATGCCTATGTGAAAGATTAAAAGGGGCTAGGGATAAATTGTCAAAAACGTGAACAAGAATATAAAAATGAGCAGTTAATAATCTAAAAATGTCTCTTTTTTGTTATAGCAAATTTTCATCTAGCGAGCCACTATTCTAGATCTTTGCCATTCATTTTTTCAAATATGATAATCTTGATTAAATGATAATTTTTTAACCCTGGTGATGAAAAACCTAAGCTTGAAGTAACTCTGGATCGAAAAATTCGTTTAACCAATCAAATCCGTTTTGCTTCAAATAGCGCAAGCCTTATGCATGGCAAGCAAGTAGGTCTGGATTTGCTTCTAAAAAAGATATAGCATAGTTTGCTGTTTTTAGATATATTTACCATTCATTCGCTCTCTCTTCGGCCACTGCGTGTAATGTCTTGGATCCTGAAATCGTTCAGTTTGTACAATGACATCTAAAATTTTATTGCATTCAGGCTTCCTCCCTCAAAAGAGAATTTGCTGAGAGTTAGAAATACCTCGAAGTTGCTGGACACTATTTTCTATCCGTCTAAGACACGCTAGTTCGCAATGGAATGAATAGCCAATAGGCTGCTAGAACAGCAGGACGTCCTTAAAATTTATTTCCAGAGCATGCTCACTGACTAGATTCTCACTGCAACGTTATTCCATGAGGAGCTTGGAATGTTTAAACTTCAGCTGCATTGTCTCTTATGGGGTGTATATTACTGGTAGCGAGTGAGCTAAACCTAGGATTCCAGAGTGAAAGCGTTAGACTAGATTCTTAAAAAAGAGTGCAGAACTCTACAGAAAATTATACAAATTATTGTCAACGAGTATACCGTCAATAAAAATGACCCCTTTAATATTAATGCTTGGTCTCTCGACGATTTCAGATCATATGAAAATGGCTTCTTTGCGTTAAATTTTTAGGCGGTCTGTGTTGAGTTTTTCAGTATTTAAGTCATTCTGCGATATTGCTATTTTGTTTATTGTTAATTGAAGTTCATATAAAACTATCATTAATGTACCTTAGAATACGAATACTAGCTGCATTCGTTTTCTTCGTTTAGATTTTTGTGTTGTTTACTGTTTATTAGATAATTAATTAGAGAATTATAGAGAATTTATTTTTCGGATTTCTCATGAAATCATGGACTTTGCTTAGGAATCACGAATTTTACTTTTTTATGCAGGATAAAATTGCTGTTTAGCTGAAATCTCTGAATTGTTTAGTTTAGCTGAAAATCTCTTAGATAAAAATGAGCGTAAAATACTTTATTGCACTTCGAGCAATTCTGAGCGGATTTCCTATTTCGATCTAGAGAAAAAGAGCTAGACAACAAACAGCGAAGCTAAACTGGACTCTGAACTCAGTTTACCGTTCAGCAAAATCAAGAAAATAATGAAAAAAAGAAACAATTGATTAAAAAAAAAGTTAAATAAAAAGAGGGGGGGGGAGTTAAACCTAGTTTGGCTCTCCAAACTGAAAAATTCTAGTGATTAGTGCCATTGCCAGTCGGCATCGAGAAGAAAGAGCAGAACCATTTTTTATGGTCTAGCGGCTAATCTTGGTCAACACAGACATGTGTGCGGAAATAATAAGTTTGTTTCGGTTTTCAAAAGCCATGTTTCCTGGTCAAATCTGAATGTGCAACAAAAACGACGTTGGATACGTTGAAATATTCCGTCCACCCAACATCACAGGACGCAAAATCTTGGATCATTCGGAAAAAATACTAACCGCTTCAGCAATACGTGTTTTTACTTAACGAGGACCCTATTTGTTGAAAAGTAACGCCACGATTGATGCAAAACGTCGCGAGCGGCCCATTTTAGTTCACTTTGGCAATATGTTTGCCATGAATTTTTTTTTTCTTTAGCTAGTGGCAACCCTACACAAGTTCTGTAGATATTCCAGTTTTACAATATTATGTCCTAAAATATTTCGAAAAAAGATCTCGTCATCTGGTGAAAGTGGTATTGACGTTACTCACTACAGTCACTACTGCTTATCTCACTACAGGACACGGAAGGCTAAAACTGGAATGAGTCCACTTTTAAGGTGGACAGAGAGCCTACCTAATTTGTAATGAACTGCAAGGATTGGTTTCAGTAGAGTCATGAGGTTCAGCACACCTAGAGGACTTCTGAGTACCAATGCACTCCTGAGCCAGGTGATCAAAAGGGAGACATTTGGAACTCTGCGGGACAGCCTTAAATCCAAAGACTCAGAGTACAGAATACTCTACTTTCAAGCCCGACTTCAAGGCAAGATCACGGCTTAGTTTATCCTCAAAAGTTAGTTTGAAACTCCCTGAAGTTCCAAAGCGTCTTGATTCAAGAACCCGTGTGTTTGAACTAGTACCGCCTGCTTCCAAAGTGTCAAGTGCGACAAATTTAGCAATTGCCAAATATTTCTCTTTGACTTAATATTTTGTCTTAAGCGAACCATTTAGAGCCTGTGCAGCTTTAAGATTTTCCACGAAGACTATTAATCCAGTTTTGGCCTGTTCGACCCAAGATATACTACCATTATTAAAGTGCTTCTCTAAAAAGCCTTTCTGCTTAGCATACAGCACTCCTTAGATGGCCGTCATTGCCAGGAGTGGCAGTGAAGGCCACTCCTTAGATGGCGGTAAAGAGGCCCTTGCACTGGCTTATAAGACTGCTCATTTGACCGATACACTAATTGAATTTCAGTGGCAAGCAGGTTGTCAGATGTTGAAAGATTCAGGGGACTTCTGATACTTTCCAAACAGTAAAGCGAAACTTATGGTCAGGTGTAGATACCAAAGCTTTTAGGATTTCATAAATGTCAGAGGCTAGTGTCTCCCTCGCAATTTGAGCTCTTCTAGCTTATGCCAATTAATCGTCAAATTGCTATGCAATCTCATTTATACGCGCATGATTATCAAAAATCAGCTCCTTTGAGAAGAACTTCACTATTGTTCTCACAGCAGCCTCTTTCGATACGCCATTTTCGGGACCCAAGGCCGCTTCAACAAAGCTCAGAAACAGGCGCATATACATATTCGTATTTGCTCGTCATGACGTCATATCCACCGCCCAAAGCCAGGGGCGAAACGTTTAATTCAACTTTCAGAGAGAGAGAGAGAGCTATTAATGGCAAAGCCACTATCCAAGAACCCCACGCATTCCTAGGGTCAATTGCCCTAGGAATGCAGCAGCACACGCAAACAGGGTAATACTGCTGTGACGCCACCTTCTACCCAGGATGTGCCCCAACAAACAAGGGAAGCGTCAGTCCCCATTCACACTATCCCCAGTTTCAGGAAGGATCTCTTAGCAGGTAAAACGGCGCTTGCGACGGGGGAACTGCCCATCTTCTGCTTGTCAATTATGCAGGCTTATCTTAGTTTTGACAAGATTTTCTAAGAAACTAAATTCCAGCTTGGAAGGGGGGAAAACTGTGGTCAGGGGGAATGGGGTCTGAAGAGGGTAGTTGCCCCCTACCCTATAGCAAATTACGTCCTGTTTTAATTTGACTCCATCTTTTCCTTTACCCTCTTTCGGGTTATGAAAGAGGACGTAGAACTGTGTTAACCGGTAACGATACCATCTGGAGGACATGTACAAGCCACCAAGCAGGTCTTTCAGAACATGCGGGTATGGGTTAGTATATGCTGAGTGGGATAGAACCACACCGCTCGTAAAGAGTCACTTTTCCTACAGTATTGTCTACTCGTGTTATCTTGCCTATTCATTATACTTTTTATTCTTGAGGTATAGAAAGAATTGGATAGTTAAAGGGTTAAAAACAGCCCCCTCCCTGCACACAACGAAAGATCTAGTTCGTCTTTGATCTCCAAACTACAACAGGAAAGGGTGTTTAAAAAACACTACTCACACCCCCCTTTAGTAATTATCAATTGGTTAACGCCAATCAAAGATTCTATTTTCTTCTCGAACAGCCGTAGTTTCGGTTAAAATACCCACTTTTTTAGTTCTATTTCCAGGTACACTTCAGACAATAGTTATTATCTCTTTTGATTGTTTACGGATTGAGTTGTGTTGAAAAAAGATTTTCTAAATAAGGAAACTTTAAGCACCGCCTGGTCTTGGTTCGGGAGTCATTTAGGAGGCTTACCATCACCCTTGCTAATGATAAGTATAAGAATAATTGACCAATCATCTGATAAAACGTGTGTTTTTAGAGGCTTTGCCAGGCCAAAAAATAATCTAATAAACGTCTTTTGGGTATAATTAAACCTGCAAGAGAAATACGTGGGAAGATATCTCGTCCTGAATACCTGATGGAAGCAACGTTTAGTTACGGTCCATATGGTCCGTAAGGGACCATATGGCTGTAGCCATATGGCTGGACGGAGGGCAAGCTCCCTCAAGACGGGGGGTTCCCCCGGCAATAGAAGGTTTGGATTTCAAAAAACGTCGCTTGGCCAATGCTTAGAGGGCGAAGCTATGCTGACGGGTACATCTTTGCTTTACCTGTTGTCGCAAACTCTTCTGAGGTCGTCATCGAGAGGAACCGTTGTCCCCTTGTGCGCCAAACAAAATGGGAGGAACTAACTAAATAAGGTAAGTAAAGAATCTGTTGATTCCTCAAAGCATTATTTTTAACATCTAGTGAGTAAACTGGGTAACGGCTTAGTGAAATACTAGGCGTTTTCTATGTTTGGCGCCATGACATACGTCATAAAAAAACTTCACTTCCAAATTTTTTAGAAACAAGAATAATGAAAATACAGTATTAATTCTAATAGCCAGCATAAGCAAGAACCTAAACAAAATTAACATACATTGAGTGAAAACAAGCAATTGAAGCCAATGAAATAAAGAAGATAAAATAGATGTGGATGGGAAACATCTCAATGCCTAACGAAGAAGTTGTTCTCACTACAACAAAACACAGATAAAAGGTGGCAAAAAAAAGTAGTTGTGGATTAACTGATGAAATAATTTCAATAGGTCCATCCGTATTTTGGCTAATTAAGTATAGTCAAGTCACAAACTAAAAGACAAATTTGCATAAAGATTTGCAATTCAAAAATATAGGACCAAGCCAGAACCCTATAAAGGGCTGGTTGGGAAGGGAACCTTGAAAGAACTAAGGTAGATAGTCATAGACCTAAGGGAAGAAAGATCGGATCGATTTTGGGTTGACGCGTGACGGACAATGTCCACTGGACTTGTATGCAAAATGGGGACATAATTTGCTTGAACTGAAAGGCGGTTTATAGGATTTTTAGTTAATTTTTGTAGTTGATTTTTAATTAAAATCAAGTATTTCGGGTCGTCAAGCCATTGTTTAATTCAGGGGCGGATCTAGAAAAAAAATCTTGGGAGGGGGCACTGGACCAAGGGTGCCAATGTGACTCGAGGTGGGTATCAAATTGACAAGCTTATTTTAAAAAAGGTTAAAAAAGAAAAAAGAATGGAAAAAGGGTGCCAGAAGTGTCTTGGGGGGAGGGTCTTCCCCTCCAAACCCAGGGATCTGTTTCTGGGCAAAATTACTTTTAACTCTTTCGTTCATCCAATTTCAACCAAATTAGCTTTACAGTCAAAATAAATTGATAGATAGATTTATCACACGAAAGCCCTATTGGGCAATTCGCTATTTAGTTAGTCACAAAACTAAATTAAGGGTTTTTTGAGTAGGGAGTGGGTGGGGGCAGTTCAAAAAATTACTCCTTAACATAAATTAATGTTGCAAGTTGCCTTATCATATCCCCATCATTGACGCCCAGCAACCGTACACTAAACCGACCGGCTCTTAAGAAAGAGAATAAAACAAAATCTGCCAAAAAAAGAAAAAATAGAAACAAGAAATCTGAAGATGAAGATCGAGCAAGCAAGCTTAATTATATGATTAATTTTTCCTGAAAACGAGGTTTATCTTATAATTTTATAATGAAATGGTTCGTAAACTGATCGTGCGAGCAGCTTCATGTCTGAATCTATAACAGATCAAGAGCAAAATCTTGAGCGCGGGGGCCACTGCACCAAGGATGCCAATGTGACTCAAGGTGGGCACCAAATTGACAAATTTATTTTAAAAAAGATTAAAAAAGCCAAAAGAACGGAATACGTGTGTCAAAAGTGTCTTGGGGGGAGGGTCGCCCCATCCGACCCAATGGATCTGTTCCCGGCCTAAATTTGTCTTAACTCTTTTATTCATCTAATTTCAACCTAATTAGCTATATAGTTAAAATAAATAGATATATCAATTTATTCACAGGAAAGCCCTATTGGGCAATTCGCTATTTAATTAGTCGCAAAACTAAAGTTAAGGATTTTTGAGGGTGGAAGGGGTTTATTATTATTCAAAACTTACCTTTTGATTTCTGGGTATTTTCGGATACTGTGAATCCCCTTGCAATTTCAGCCATCAGTCTTCGTCTCTTATCCATTCTATGCTCGTGTCCAGATTTTTTGTTTTTATCCATTTTAAATTTTTAGCTACTATGCTACTTTTCAATATGTCATTGTGAATAGACAAATAGCTATAACTGTGTTACCACATTTATGAAACGTGCTGAAGATATCACTTTTATCTTCAACAAGTGTTTGCATTTTCGTGAAATAAGGGAAAGTTCCACGTTCGTAGAAAAACCTTTGTAGCGATCAAAGATTTTTATGCCAATTTTGCAAATATACACTGAACCGGCTGAAGATAAATAATTTGTGTTCGTTTTAACTTCCAACTTTGCTCTTTACATTCATAGGAAAGCTTGGCTTTTTGTTTTTAATTGGGTTAATCACCTATGAGTAATTGACAAGTTTGATCAAAAAAAGTAAGAAGAGAAACAAGAACGGAAAGTGAATGAGGGCGCCAGAAAAATCTTGGGGGGCTAAGGCTCCTCTTGCCCCCCCTGGATCCACCCCAGGTTTAATTGTAGTAAAAGCCAAGACAGATAGTCCGGGTGAGAGGCAAAATCTGGCATAAGCCTTTGTTAGGATTGTATAAAAATGAAGTCATTTCACTTGTTGATAGATAAGTCTATCATCCATCATTCCTAGGGACTAAGGTAGATAGTCATAGAACTAAGGGATGAAAGATTGGATTGATTTTGGGTTGACACGTGACGGACAATGTCCACTGGACTTGTGTGCAAAAGGGGGACTGAATTTGCTTGAATTCTCAGCCAAACAAGTGACCTAAGTTGTCTAGACCTAGCGACCTAAAGACCTAGACCTAAACGACCTAGACTACAGGCTTGGTCGCTTGTAGTCTAAAGGTTGAATACCGTATTATAGGATTGACACGTGGCCAACAAGTCCCTTGGACTCGTAGGCGAATGATGAGACCTAAAATTTTCCAAGTGTTGGGTTAAATGGCATGGGTAAACGGCGGGAGTATGTGCGACTCTCCTATTGGACAAATCAAGTAGTTGCCGAGCATCAAGCCGTGGTTTCATCGCAGAAAAAGCCAAGACAGATAACACAATCGAGTGAGAGGCAAAATCTTGGATAAGCCTTTTTAGAGTTGTACAAAAATGATGTCATTTCACTTGTTATTAGATAAGTCTATCATCCATCCGTTTATATTCCATTCCTAGGGCATAAGTCATAGAACTAAGGGATGAGAGATCGGATTGATTTTGGGTTGACGCGTGACGGACAATGTCCGCTGGATTTGCATGCAAAATGGGGGACTGACTTTGCTTGGACTCACAAGCGATTTTTTATAGGATTTTCAGTTAATTTTTTAGTTGATTTTCAGTTAAAATCAAGTAGTTGCGGGCATCAAGTTATGGTTTAATTGCAGAAAAAGCCAAGACAGATAGTCCGTATGAGAGGGAAAGTCTGGCACAAACCCTTTTTGGGATTGTATAAAAATGATGTCATTTCACTTGTTGATAGATAACCCTATCATCCATTCATCCATACACAATTGCTGGGTCAGAACTAAGGTAGATAGTCATAGAACTAAGGGATGAAAGATCGGATTGATTTTGTGCTGACGCGTGACGGACAATGTCCGCTAGACGTGTATGCAAAATAGGGGACTGAATTTGCCTGGATTCACGGTCGATTTTTATAGGATCTGTAGTTAATTTCTTTAGTTGATTTTTAATTAAAATCAAGTGGTTGCGGGCATCAAGTCATGGTTGAATTGCACAAAAAGCCAAGACAGATAGTCCGGGTGAAAAGCAAAATCTGGCATAAGTCCTTTTCGAAACTGAACAAAAATTACGTCATTTCACTTGTTGATAGATAGGTCTACATCCACTCGTCCATGCATCATTCCTAGGGCAGAACTAGGGTAGATAGTCATAAAGCTAAGGGGTGAGAGATCGGATTGATTTTAGGTCGACGCGTGCCGGACAATGTCCACTGGAGTTGTATGCAAAATGAGGGACTGAATTTGAGAAGCTTTCCTTGAAAAGGCGTGGTCGCCTTTGACAAGCAAACACATTGTTAATGTTTTACAGGTAGAAAACGTTAGAATATTCAACGAAGTAGTTTAGCTAATTTGTTTTAATGGTTCAAACTGACAACACTGGAAAAAATATGATACTACTCTAAAAGCTTCATAATTTTCAAACAACTGAAATAAAAATCTTAAAAAATAGTTTCCAAACATGAATAGACGCACGATGGTTTCAGGGAGCAACTTGTTTTTATGTCATAAGTAGCTAAAGCAATTTGGGCATACAGTAGCATTCAACCTAGCATATGCGGGAAAATACCAATCTTAAACAAGAAAGTTTTGGGGTGTTTTTAAACTCAATTTAAAAGTGCCCCAACGATTTTTTTATTCATTTTTTTTTTATCTGGCAAGCATAATGAACTATTCCTTAGGCCGGATGTCCCGCAGCTAATTGAATCATGATTATACAATAAATAGAACCTTCAGTCAGACAAGTACGGTGTTTTCTCCGTGTTTCTTAGTTAATATATTTGCCGGTATTTTGACGAGCTGATCTCCTTCCGAAAAAACGAGGTCTTACTCAAACGAATCCCTTCGTAAATCCCTACTTCAGATCTATCACAAAAAAAGGGAAATAATTAAGACAAACAACAATACAAATGATACAAAGTTTATTATGCCAAAAAACCTAAACAAATATCCAGACTAGATATGGTTATGCCAATATTATACAAAATAAATTCAAAAGCTGCTTTAAAAGATACATGTACAGCATTTATAAGCAAAAAACAACAATCAAATGCAGCGGTTAAGAGATCGTCTAAAGACAAGATACTAATTATTTAAAAGTTATACAACAAGGAACATAAAATGAGCACCGAAATTGAGCCCTTTTATCTACCCCTCCCCAACCCCCAAACTTATTCCGCATACTTACGTCCTAAAACACTAGATTTTAAACGCTATGGGAGTAAAATGCTCTTATTTCCCTTTCTAACCCCCATCTCCCTTGATTTTATGGAAGCTTTGGATTAAAGGGTAAGGGGTTACTAGCCCTCATTCCCCCATATTTCAGAATACTATCTTTTACCATGTAAAGTAAAGACACTCAAGTGCTTTTAGTGTTTTCTTCTTTGGCTTAAGCATGTTGAACAGTATCCCAGGGGCATTTTTTTTTTATTTTACCTCTATGTATATGTGTGCTTAATGTTCATGCAAAATTAATTCAGACACTGGATTATTTCGCCACCAGGTTTCTATAAATGCAAAATTATTTAAAGAAAAAGTTAAAAAATGAATAGATAAAACAAAAATATAAAGAGCAAAAAAAATTAGGTAGACAGGCAACATTACTTGCTTTAAATTCAGGAACAATTTCCTCAGCTCAAAGAGGGAAAAAAGTAAGAAAATGGAGCGAATACCTTCGCAAATGACTAATGAAAACTATGGTTCCAGGTTTCCTTTAATGCTGGAGATTAGGATTCAGGAAAGACCAATACCAAGAGAAAGTATTTAAAATAAATTGATTTCAAGTTCTTATTTTTAAAGGAGAAATACTTCTAGTAGAAGATTATTTACCGGTGACAAAACCTTTTAAGCGCGGAAGTTTCGCAACAAAGAATAATTTACCAACGAAAAAAAAAAAAAAAAAAAAAAAAAAAAAAAAAAAAAAAAAAAAAAAAAAAAAAAAAAAAAAAATGAGCAAAGTAATAATTCAAGCCCCATCCATAACTAAGTAGTGGAGCAAATTTGACTCAAGTTTATTCTACACAATGCTTATTATATTTTCAATGTGCTTTTCATTTATGTTTACATTTGCAATTATATTTATTTAAATTTATTCGGCAATTCAAACTATTGGACTAATAGGACTAAAAATAAAAATGTCCCAGGCACTGATAACATGAGACATGAGTTTTTCAAATATGAGATAAATTACTGAAGGAATGAATTTGATTTTATGAAAAGGTGAAGTATTTTGTGATTTTAGAAAATCTGTAATTACGTTTACTTATCCTACCTAATGCAGCTTATTACTTTTCGTCGAGTGATTGTCCCCTCCCCCACACAGTATAATAGTTGCCAACAGATTATAACTCAAGAATTTAGAAAATAGAAAGATTGAAAATCACATTCGAATGCTAACGAATTTTCGTTTATTAATAATACAACAAAAAATAATTAAAAAAAATCCCTTTCGCAATACACACAAACTCCCTTTGAACACAAAAGCGACTTTCTCATAAAGCAAAGAGATAAAGGGAATGTATTTTTTTCGTCTTAATTCCTTATTTCCTCAGATATTTAACTCCGCAGAAAATTTTTGATTGATTTCAAAACAGTTTTGCAAATTCAGAAGATCTTTGTAATTTGTTTGAGAAAATGAACTGATTTCTTGCTCCTTACCCCAGAGCGATTGGAACTCGATCCTCTGAGCACGATGGGGAGTCACCTAACGACTTTATTTTTTAATAATTTCGTACTTATTATTCTAATAATTTACTTTTTAATAATTCCACAAAAACCTTTTCAGCTGGTAATTCAAAGATGTTAAGAATTATGACATTTACCATAAAAACCAAAGCTTTTCAGTAATATATATATATATATATATATATATATATATATATATATATATATATATATATATATATATATATATATATATATATATATATATATATATATATATATATATATATATATATATATATATATATATATATATATAAATTCTCCAGGAGAATAGAAGTTCTTAAATACACACTATTAATTAAATCATTAGAAAAAATGTACTAATAAGGGATCTCCGGGTACTTCCAAATTACTTGTCGCCACCACTTGCTTTTTGTTTTGGATCTAATTTTACAGCTTTAGAGAGTCTTTTAGAGAGTACATAACGCAAAAATGAGTCTTTTTTATCGTTGAGTCAAACTATCCTCCCACTCCCTAAATATAGCCCTGACTTCAATAGAAAATCCTTAATTAAATCATTAGAAGGGCCTATCCAGTCAACAGAAATTACCAGACGCCAAGACTTGTTCATTTTAGAGAGGCTTTTAATTTGGGATCCAATTCTTGGAAACACCAGCAACTATTTTTGAAAAATCTGCAATTTATAGCTTGATTTAAGAGATTTTGCACGGGACTCAAAAATGTCAAACTATAATCTTATACCTTATTTACTAGATCTTATAACTTAAATTCAAATAGGTCTTTTTACATTAAATAGACGTTAATTAACACCAAATATAGCACAACTCTCAACCCAAACCCGAGGCAAGAACTTTCTTGGATTTAAAAATGGCAGTACCGTCCCAGCCTACATTAGCATAACATAAAGAATCTCAACCATAAACACTAATTTGAAATCTGCAACACAAAATCAAAGGAACAAGTAACAAATACTATTTTAGTGGTTAACTATCTCCAAGGCTTCCTATATTACAACCAGCACTATATACTTATGTCAAGACAGAGACGCGAAGGAGAGGGGGGAGAGGATAGGTCCTTAAAAATTTTTAAGATTTTCCTGAATTTCTGGGCACGTGTCAAACTATCAAATTTTTCTATTATTCCCCCCTCCCCCTAAAATGTTTTTTGTGTGTATCTGTCAAGAGCCGGTTAGAAAAATTTACGGCCCACGGTAAGTTAGTCTTTCTGGTGTGCTTAAAGAAGTGCATCGTTTGGAAAAAAAAATTGTGCATACTGCATTGGTCAAGGGTATTACCCGTTCTAAGACCGAAAAGTTTTCAGATGTCACCCTCTCTTAGAAGCCCTATTTGTGTCTACACTACTTTTCAGTAGTATCAAGAAGTAGCTTTCTGCTCATCACCCTTAGTGTTTCTTATCTCCTGAATTTAAACACTTTGTATACAAAATGACTCATATTTTAAAGAAAACATTATGAGGGTTTTAAAATTTGCATCAAACTTATGTTGATTTGTCTGTTTTTGGTCAAACACATAAATCCATTTTGCATAAGAGGAGAAGGAAGCAACAGGTTGATTAAGAAGAAAAAAGGCAAATTATACGGAAAATACAAGGAATTATAAAGAAATCAAGGCTTATTTCGTGTGGATTAAGAAGGAAGGAGGATCCGACGGGCCACCTTTCTATGTCCCTATATTCGTCGTTCGTTGTCCCCTAAAAATCAACTTACAATTCATAATATATAAAATATCCATGAAAACACTTTAAAATACAACAAAGATTGATCCCAATTAGAATAAATTGTATATCTAGCACATAAAATGCAAAAAAATTCAAGGAGAAAGTCATTAATTATTATTAATTAAATTAGATAAATTATTAATTAATTAGATAAAACTAAAATAATATAAGATGCACCCTTTATCTCTTTTCCTCAAAATAGAAATCAAAGCTCTTAATTTGCATATAAAATATGCTTCTTTATATATTTTTTTAAATCACTAAATAAAATCAAAATAAATTAAAAAGAAGAATAACGTCAAAAATGAATGAATAGTTAAAAACATCTTTGATTTTTTTTAGGTAATGATCGTATGCAAACAAATGATTTTGAAACTTTATGGTTTTTAGGCTGTATTTGAATTAAACAAGTGATATTTATAAAACGAATATTAAACCAAAGGCAATTGAATCCATATTTAATGCAAAACATTAACAAAACGAAGCAGGACAATTAGCGAAAACATAAACCTATGAAGTCAAATTTTAAGCCATTTTGAATATTTCTAATTCTATGACATTTCGGCAAGTGATGTGCCCTGAATTTTTGGCGGGGGGGGGGGGGGGAGCAAATAAGAATAAGCCACTGTTTAAAGTGTTTTATCCTATTTTATTTGGTTGGCATAATATTTACAAGTTTCTCTTTTTTCTGACATCTGTTTTGTCCTCGAACTCCCTGAAGGAAACTGTTGGAGATTGGCTCTCTTAATGTAAAAACTGTTTTGTCCCATCTTGGATACCTAACAAATCTTTCTCTTATATATATAAATACTTTTTTATAAACGTAAAAAATTAAAAATATTCTTCAATTCTACTTTTTTCCTGCAAAATTCATCATGTGTGAAATTCCGTCTTCAGGGTGCAAATTTACGAAAATAAAGGGGGGGGGACAATGATCTTTTTTTCTATGAAAAACCGAAAATAGTATTTTGCAAAACGTTGGAGAGGGGTGCCTTTTCTTATATTTTCGACGAAGATACAAAAAATCCACTTTTCAATATGTAGGGAGGGGGAATATATTTATCTCGCTATCCCCTTCCAATTGGCGTACCGCCTTATGAATTCCTGCTAGCAAGTAGATGTTATAACAACCGAGTAGAATAAAAAAATGCACCGTCTAAACTTTCTTAGCAAACCATAAACCAAAGTCGGCCGCATTGAATTTAAACATGTCTATTTAAACACTGCCCGACACAAATTTTGCAAGGAAACGGGGAATTCTAAAAATATGCCTAAGGGTTCCCGGCTTCAACCCTGACCGTGCCTGTTAACGACTTCTCTTATGTATTGAACTTTTTCCATATAAGAAAAGAAAACATTTAAGCAGTAAAAAGTAAGACAGGATTAAATATTATAAGAAAAAACAAGACCAGGAATCCATAGTCTTAAAATTAGAATTTGACGAAGCCAATTTTTATACTTCCGAAACTATTTGAGTAAGCTCAACGCTCTGGAATGGTGTTGATAATTTATGTATATTCTCCATACACTCACACTGCTTTCTAATAAACCCAATAAAGTCATTTCAGAATTAGAAAGCCCCGATTTGGATGCAACACTGATGAAACTAGCTATTTTCACAAGCAGGGGCATATCTAGGATTTTTGTTCGGGCAGGGGGGGGGAGTTATGGGTCAATTTAATAAAACACATAAAAATATGTTTATAGGTATTTTTTGGCTTTTTTTTTACGAGCCGCCAAAAATTTAGGGGGGTTGTTATTCTTTTGAATCTTCATCAGTTTTCGAAGTGCTTCTTGAGCGGAGATGGGCTCGAAAGTTAACTAACTGAGTCCCAGGCGTTGGCAAAACGGGAGTCGGTAGATTATAGAAATGTGGAAATTTCGTCGCAAGTTTAGGTGTTCTAGGAAGTGGAAATTCAGAAGTAGGTTGATTATTTTCAGAGTCTGGCTCTATAGTAGCAGTGCGAAGGTCATGTGGATCAGAGGGATTTCTCGGAGCTAAATTGGCATTTGTAGATGCTGTCTTAGTTTTAGCAGCAATGGGTTCTGCAGTTCCTCCTTTGCGTCGCGCAGCATCTGATTTTTTCAAAGTGGATTGGTTCTGAGCAGCGAAAGTATCTGCTGCTGTTTCTGTGGGGCTTGGCGAAGACACTGAACTACTGCTGCTCGTCTGGGGGCTTGACGATAAACATGATATGACAGGTAAATCCATCACTAAATCAGGAGTTGGCGCTGCTGCATAGCTCCTCGTCTTTATATGTGGTCTTGCGTCTACGACACGTCTACCTCTTTCTAATTTAGAAGGTCCTGGCTCTGATTCAGCTAGCTTTCTCTCCCATAAATCCCGCTTTCTAACGAAAGAGCCTTTAGCCACCGGCGGCTTTGTCTCCTCTGTAGCTGCATGAATTTGTGTTTCTAAAGATTCTGTACTACTCCCAATCGAGGCGCTATCAGACGAATCACACGGTTGCTCAAAGGACAAATCGACAGTAGCTTGTAGTTGATCAGAGAGTCTCCAAGTTTTTTCCTCAATGACTGGAGATTCTTCGAGCAAACCCTAAAATAAAACATCAGTTATTATCTTTCAAGGAAATATTAGTAACTCTTCTTAAAAAAAAAGAAAAAACAAATCAATCCAAAATTAGAAAAAAATCAACATCTTTTAGACGGAATTACTAGTTGCAAACATGTTCAGCAGAAATAGTTTTTAAGCAGACCATAGTCAAAACAGAAATAAAGGTATGGGCAATATTCAGATAGACAAATGGGAAACTCGACCCCCCTCCCTAGACCGCACCCCTCGCTCTTTGTGCTTAAATTCACTTTGTTGTCTAAAATAAATGTTCTTTCACGACAGTAATGTGATGACACGTGTTAATTTTTATCATAGAGCTTTCGGGATGCAAGGGCTTTTTCATTCGCATTCACTTTAAACAAAAAAATTTCAGTGGAAAAGTTTTGAACGATGATCGGTAAATGCAACACGTATGATTACACTTGGAACTTCCGACCACAGCGCAATCGAAGTTTCGGTATCTTTCCTTGGGGAATGTTTACATGATTATTTATATTTTAATAAGAACCACAGCAAAAGGTGTATTCCCGCTCAAATACATTAGTTTACTACTAAGATACTACTAACATACATTAGTTTACTACATAAGATACAGCAGCTATGAGAAAGAAAATTCAGATACAGCATGTGCATTTTTATTCTATTTGTTTCAATTGATAAGACCCAAGTTCGAAACGCTGTATTAGAAGGTGATTTTCATAATCCGAAGAACACATGAGCTTGGATGTTGTTGTAAGATTACATAATTGCCTAATACAAAAGAAAACTAATAAATAAAATTAATAATAATAATATATAATAATAGAAACTAATAAGACCCAAGTTCGAAACGCTGTATTAAAAGGTGATTTTCATAATCCGAAGAATACATGAGCTTGGATGTTGTTGTAAGATTACATAATTGCCTAATACAAAAGAAAACAACCAAAACTAGACACGAAATCCATAGATTAACCAAGAGTAGGCCAGGTCGTGTTTGGGTTGAGTGCAAAATTACTAAGTCAGAAACAGATTAAAGAACAAAAAGGAAACTGAAATTCACATCAGTTGCAAGCTGTTGCTGAACTCTCGAACTTGGTAGAGTTAAATATCACAAAGACAGTACTTGCATATTAAAAAAAAGGAAGCCTGGGAGGGTAGTGAGAGTAACGCCAGAGAGAAATAGAGGAACTAATTGTAAAAAATCTTGCAACCCAAAAACTTTTCGTTCATTTTCTTGACTTGAAATTTTACATAGAAGAACCAAACGGGTGGATTTTAAATTTTCTATCTTTTTACTGATTCAAAGGTCCACACAGGATCACAGGAGAACTAATCATATTTAAAGAGAGAATGCCTAGAATGTTTTGAGTAAGTCTTTAGAAGCAGAAAGAGCTTAATTTATTCTGTACATTTTACCGAGTCTGTGAAATTACCTGAGGAAACGGGCATCGAAAATAGCCAATTTTTTTTTACACAATATAGCTATGGTATATGCTTGATTTCAGGATGCAAGTGTGAGGAAATAGCTTTAACGAGTATCTAGGCGACTCATAACCACTTATTCGATGTTTCTGATCAATAACCACTTACATAATTTTTTAAGTAGAACCCTTATTAAATATTTCCGAAAAAGGAATAAATAATGACAATTTATCTTCAATTCGGTATAAAGGGTAGGAAAAACGTGGGTTATTGAATTACGAGAAAGTGAAACCAAAATGAAAAACAAACAAACTAGATGAACAGCACTAAAATGACCTGGAAATGACGAACTTCGAAAAAATACACTCATAGACAGCCGTTAGTGTAGTGAGGCCATCTATTCAGTTATATACGGAGCTTTACATGCCATGGAGCCTTTTTGGGGGGCTTGGGATTGTGTTATTGAGTTGTTTTTGTTGTTTCTTTTTCTGGTTGAAATATATTTTATCTTACGTTATGCAGTGTAAAAATTCAGCACAATTTTTTCACCCCTATTACCAAGTTAAAGCATTTATACTTCTTAGTTGTCACTGCTTTTTCAATCATATATACGGTTTATTCACCAAATCCATAATTTTGGCTACCGGTCTCAGAAAATAGGCTATTTCGTGGGTTTAGCTTGTCTGAAATTGATTTTCACTTCCCTAGGAAATGAGTTCTTTCGAAAGAGATTGTCCCCCCTCGTGACTTTTCAATTATTTTTCATGCAATGGACTGTCAAATCGTCAAATAAGAAAACGCTTACAGGAGTATATTAAGTTAACAAAGGTAATAGTCAAAGGAAAAGAACACCAAGCCCTTTTCTCCTCCCCCCCGAACGGTACTTTGTTTCTAATAAAATTTATTATTCGTGATTGAACACTTTCTACGATACAATATGCCACCAAGGACAAGTAAGGCGAGGGAAAATTAACAATGCAGATAGTCTTTTTAATCATTTTACAACTATGATTATATAGTTTTTCGTTTTTCAGGAGGGGTCACCTCCCACTCTTTACATAGAGCAATCGTTTGAATCTTCAGGTAATTTTTCCTTAAAAGTGGACTTATTACCTTTAATCTAAGCGTCAAAGGATTGTTTCTTACTGCCTCTGTAAGGGCTATATGCCCATAATAGGGATATATGCCCTTAATAGGGCTATATGCCCTTAATCGTTTGAACCCTGAGCTCATTTTTCCTTAAAAGTGGACATATTTCCTTTCATCTAAGCGTCACAGGATTGTTTCTTACTGCCTCTGTAAGGGCTATATGCCCTTAATAGGGCTATATGCCCTTAATCGTTTGAACCTTGAGCTCATTTTTCCTTATAAGTGGAGTTATTCCCTTTCATCTAAGCGCCACAGGATAGTTTCTTACTGCATCTGTAAGGGCTACATGCCCTTAATAGGGCTATATGCCCTTAATCGTTTGAACCCTGAGCTCATTTTTCCTTAAAAGTGGACATATTTCCTTTCATCTAAGCGTCACAGGATTGTTTCTTACTGCATCTGTAAGGGCTATATGCTGCAAACATATTTAAAAAATTCATAAGATGGAAATTATTTCCCATAAATTTTAATTACAGAATGGGAGAGAAGTATGGTTCAAGCCTTTTATTTCAAACAGCACTTCATCAACAGAAGAAAGTTTATAAGATACTTAAACTGTAAAAACTTTGCTGAAAGTTTTCTGGAGCAAATCCAGCAAGAACAAGAATTTAATAAAAGGTTGAGCGATAAATGAACAAAACTCATTAAAGAGAGCAATGCTAACTTCTCGAAAAAAACTTAATTCTGTCGATAAGTTCAGACCAATGGATGAACGACCTCTCAGCCTTCAAAAATAACTACTTAGCTTGTAAAAAAATTACACTTTTTTTTCCAAAAATAAAAAAGTCTAGCTGACTGCATTATGGTAATCTATACTGGCTTAGATGAATTTTTTTTTTAGTAAAATAACCATTATAATCAGTATTACATATAAATGTAGTGTTATATATCCATATAGATTCATATATAATATAATGTATCCATGTAATGTAATAGCTATATAATGTAAAGAACTAATGTAGAAAAATTGGATATTTAATATTTAATCATTTTAATTCCTGAAAATCTCAGCAAATCAAGATTCAAGATTTTATTCAACCGCATGCATTAATTTATTCAAATGTTGTAATTGCAAAATGAAAAAGTTCAAAATACATTTAGTTTTCAGCAAAGCGCCAATGATGCTTTGGGCCAAAGTATTTTTTTCGATTATTTTTAATGAAGGTAAAAATTCAAAATAAAGGGGGGGGGGTTATAATTTTCTTTTCAATTTCTTTCAACGAAAACACCCAATAAATGGTATTTTCACAATCTAAAGGGGAGGGGGATAAAATCTAGGAAGAAGGCAATTGCACCCCTGGCCCCAATTGCTGCCCCTATATGTTTTCAAACCAGTTGAAGAACACTCCCCCTGAGTGTTCAGCCCAAACAGAGTTTGGCTGAATGTGAACCTGAGTTTGAGAACAGCCCAAACATAAATTGACGTCATTTTCCAATCCCCATCCAATTCTGCAGAACGATAGAACAAACTTGTATAAAACGAGATTTATTTTTTACTTACACAGACAGGTGAGCAACGGGATACTTAATGTGGGAATCCACATTACCACGGGGATGGGACTGCAGAGTCAGTTCACATGAAAAGATTTAAGAAAGGCGAAAAATTTTAAATTCCGGAATGCTGGTGATTCTTCCCTATAAAGGCCATTCCCCCATTTATCAAAATTGTTGTGGGGATAGTTATACGTTGGGAGATGCTCTGGTGTCCCCACTGAGTGTAACAAATCCTTACCCTGCAAATTCATTTTGATAAGATTTTTGCCAAACCCTTTGAAGCAAATGGGATCTTTTACGGCCAGGATTACCTTTGCCATAGATTATTGGTCGAAAATTGACAGCTCTAATTAATCTTTCTGTCAGCATTAAGTTTTCTTATTTCTATAATCCATAGGTGTTTTAACCGTAAGCGTTGGAATTATTCAACGCATGTGTTGTACGGGAAAACGAACTAATATGCAGTGAGATACGCATGCATTTCTAAGCAAAACGCTGCAGATTTCTGCAGACCTGTACTCTGCCTGAATATTAGATAAAAAGCGAGTTAATTTCTATTTTATAGAGGGAATTCACATCGGGTGACCACGCATGCGTCGATAAAAATGAGAAATGTGATTTCTAAACAATACAAACAACAAATTAGAATGCATACAAGAAAAATGTGTCTAAAAAATACGAATTAACTTTTAAAGGACTTAGCTATGGAAAACGATTAAACTCTACATATCTTTCTCTACAATTCTCAATTTTTTACTTTACAAACATCTCACGGTTTTCGAATTAAACTCTTTCCTAGAAGGCACATCTTCAAGAGGCAGTGTCATTTGGAATGTCGTAAAAGACACCAATATTCCCAAGAGCTCATTAATTAGTCCCAGAGGTCAAATTAATACTGAAAGGAGATTGTTTCTTCGTGAATAAAAGATACTACATACTGCTGGATTTTCTTCCAGCTGGAACGGTAAGTCTTGAATTTTCAAAAGGGTTTGAAGACCATTCCTCCATATTTACTGATTCGTCAACAAAAAGGAATGTCCACCCAATGAAGACTATAAAAGCACATCACTCTACTAATTTACACATGGTTGCCAGTTTATTTTTATTCATCCATTATTTTTAAATCAGTTTTTTTATTCCTATATTCACGGCGCCAGGTATACCGCTCCTCAGTTACCTCGTTTGGAAACCTCGAGGTTTTAAATGGCTGTTGAACCTTCTTTGAATGAGTCAACAGAGGGATTTGCAGGAATGACATCGTCAGGACTATCGTTCCAGATGATAGTCGCCGGATGAAGCTCTTACTCAAGTACTCGGTTCTTGGCATGTCCTCCTTTAGTTAATAGAACCGCGCTGCGTGCCTTTGCGTCTGTATTGTCAATTGAATAAAGGGGGGGGGGATACGAGAAAGTTCTTCTACTTTTAGAAGTCAAAATAAAGTTGAAACCAGACTTTTTTTATTCGCAAATAAAAGTTGGTATGAATTGCTGGATCTTATTCCAGATGGAATTACATCATTCAACATTTCAAAACGGTTTGAAGACCATTGCTCCGAAAATAATGATTCGGCAATAGAGGAATGTCCAACCAATAGATATTATATGGGCTTATGAGTGAAATAACTAACTAGCACATTGTGTCCAGTCTTTTTTTTTATCTATATATTTTATTTATAACCTTTTTAATACCAATTTTTGGAGGCGTATTTCTGTTGAAAGCAGGTTGTCGGAGAATACCACCCTGGAAATTCTCCCAAAATGTAAAGTTCAGCAACCAAAGGGAAATTAAGACCGATAAAAGAGTGAAGTAAACAAGGGACCACGTTAATTCTACCCATTATTTTACGTTATTATTCTACGGTTATTTACGCATTTTGTATACATGCATTTATATGGTATGGAATCAAGGAGCGACTCTGGCCAAAAATCGAAAAAAAGAACGTTTGGTAACAAGTAATACATCCAAAGAATTGCCTTTTTATGCTGATTCCAAATATATAAAGAACATTAAGTTTACTTAGACGTATAAAATAACTAGGAAGGAACCTCAGAAAAATTTGTCTGATTTTTGAAAATTGGGAAAACAACCCCAAAAAGGTAAATGACCTTAAAAAAAATCACACCATTGGATTCACCATATTTGAGAACCTTAGTGGGCGTTTCAAACTCCTATTTACAAAAACGTAATTTTTTTTTTTTTTTAAGAAGAAAGATCACAGATGCGTGTTTATTTTACTTTATTTATTTTCTTCCCAAGTGACCCTATCGAACTCGTACCTGAGAAGTTACATGGTCAATATAAGTGAAGGCACACAGACTGGGAAACCTTCTGATACCCGCCAAGCGGACGAGAACCAATACTTTTTTGTGAACATGGCTTGACAAGTTTTTGAAAACTTTGTTTACTTGAAATATTGCTTGCTTGTTGGTGATAAGGAACTCTGTAAATTTTAAATTTGCTTGGTTTTGACTAGGAGTTTGGCTCCTTGTTATTTAAATTAAACTAGTAAAAACATGCTCCTTAGCATAACGGCATTTAAGTCTAGAAAACCTTTTGATATCCGACTATTGAATGCGTTCTCAGTCCCAAAGGTGAACTGGAATCATGTACTATAATTATCAGCAGGGGCGTCACGTAAGGGGGAGGGGAGAAGCCCCTCTACCAACGCTTTCAGCCAGTCAGATACAAAATTTGAGTCAGAAAAATGGCAACACGAAGCGTCCTATTTTACTGGCTCAAATTTTGTTTATTAGGCCTAGGGCAAATGGGCTAACAAAAATATATGACGTAAAACCAAAGAAACAAGATCAGTCTCTGTCGACAAAGAACAAAATATAAAGCAATATTGATAGCAAAATCACCCAAATCAGTCGGGAAGTCCATTAGCCCCCCCCCAAAAAAAAATGAACAACAACGACAAAATTTTTGTTAGTGACGCCTCTGATCGGTACCAGATCAAGTCAACGGAAAGTTATTACTCGTACTACTTAGTCCCAGAATGTTACCTCTCTGCACTTTCATACTGGGGCAACTTTACTACAGTTACCACTAACGTCATATTTTCAAATTATTATCTTACCCTGCTACAATTTTCCGGGGGAAATATGCCTATCGCCGTTTCTTCATAAATGAAAGTTACTAAACACTGCAGAATTTATTCTAGCTAGAATGGCAAAACTTCGCACTGAGCAGATGTTTGAAAGCAGCAAAGTGGCAAATTGAGCTATGAACACATTAAACAATATTTTAAAGGTACAATTTTTTTTCAAAAATATGTTTCAGCTTAAGATAATTTAAATTTCACGTTTCCGTTGAGAACGTTCACAGTAGGATAATCTGCTACTTTTCTAAAATGTAATTTCCCCCTCCACCTTTTTTTGCCGTCTTTAAACAATTTTTTTTTCGAGTTTCCAAGGGACTGTAAAAAAGGTTAACTGACATACTAGGCTAGTTACTATTTTTACTGCAAAAGTTTGTGGGTAACAACTATTACCTGCCGCAACATGCTATTTTTTAAATAATTTTAAGACTATTACTCTAAAACAGTTGGTTACAGAAAAAATTCCAACATACTAAACTATAATAGCGAACTGATCTGACACAGTTACCTGGCATTTTTTTTATAATACTATTCCAAATGACGAAAATTACCATGCCAGTTGAGAGAATTTGTGCTAATTTTACCAGTACTTTGAAATTTAGTTTTTTTTTATATTTTTAATCCATCTAGAACAATTAAAATAAAATTGATTCAAATTCAATTTTCGCTATTATGATCTACGTAAATCAGCCTAAACAGACAGAACTGAATCTGCGATGATGTAATCTTGGTTGGATCATCCCATTCCGACTATCCGAACTGCTTTACGGAAAATCATCGTTGCATCAGTCCTTGAATATTTTTTTTTGATAAATTAAAGTGGTTTTCAAAATGCGCATGTACTTTTCGAAGCTAAGTCGCTCAAGGATAACCTTTCACACTAGGCTAACGTATAAATCCTTAAAATTATCAAAATCATAACACTCATCATAAGCAAACTATTCAAAAATTTAAAATGTGGAACGTAGATGGGGTTCAAGATTCGATCAAGTGTGAAAGGCTTTCTAGGAGATGTTTATTAATTTATCTTAATGTTTCGAAAGTTGATAGGGCTGTATCATTATCAAGGGGTTCTCGGTGTCGATGACTATTCCATAGAAAAGCAGGGTTCTCTTGCGAAATTGTAGCTTTCAAAAAGGGGTTTATCAAAAACGGATCTTCTCCATTTTAGCTTTCCCTATTCTGCGATGCTAAATCTGATGAAGCGAGTCGCTGCTTCGCCTGTAATCACTGCCAGCAATTAAATATTATTCTTATCAGTAGGGTAGGGCGACTGAAGGGTTATCTACAATCAACATCCGTCAATAAAGAAGCTGGATTTGGTTTGATTAGTCGATGATTTCTCCAAGCAGTTGAGTCGTCGCTACCCCCTGTTTGGGGTATTTTCGCTCAATGTATCCTTCTTAAAAGTTGAAAAAATCTTCGCCCCTCTCCCCGACCTTTTCGTGAATTGGCGCCACTGTGGAGGATGAAGAAAACGAAAAATAACAAACACGAACATGTTCAAAAAACAATAGCAAATAATACAAACTATGACTAGCATGTTCGACACACAAACCAAAAGTAGAAAGCTAATTACAAAAAAAAGCCAAGAGCCAAGAGCTCATATGGTATGAGCTCTAACAAAATTCTAAGAATCAATACATTGATTTAAAAGGAAAATTAGAGGCTTAATGCCGGTCAGGATTTAAAATAAGAGCTCTGAGTCACGATTTCCTTCTAAATATCAAAATTCCCTGAGATCCGATCACCCACTCGTAAGTTATAAATACCTAATTTTTTCCAATTTTTCCTCTCCCTTTAGCCCCCAGATGGTCGAATCTGGGAAAACGATTTTATCAAGTCAATTTGTGCAGCTCCCTGACACGCCTACCAATTTTCATCGTCCTAGCACGTCCAGAAGCCCCCAACTCGCCAAATCACTGAACCCCTCCCCCAACTCCCCCAAAGAGAGCGAATCCGGTACGGTTACGTCAATCACGTATCAGGACCTTTGCTTATTCTATCCACCAAGCTTCATCCCGATTCCTCCACTCCAAGTGTTTTCCTAGATTTCCCCCTCCAACTCTCCCCAATGTCAAAAGATCTTATCGGGATTTGAAATAAGAGCTCTGAGACATGAAATCCTTCTAAATATCAAATTTCATTATGATCCGATCACCTATTCGTAAGCTAAAAATACCCCAATTTTCACGTTTTCCAAGAATTCCGGTTTCCCCCTACAACTCCCCCCAATGTCACAGGATCTGGTCGGAATTTTAAATTAGAGCTTTAAAGCACAAAATCCTTCTAAACATCAAATTTCATTAAGATCTGGTCACCCTTTCGTAAGTTACAAATACCTCATTTTTCCAAATTATTCCTCCCCAAACTCCACCAAAGAGAGCAGATCCGGTCCGGTTATCTCAGTCACGTATCTTAGACAGGTTTTTGTTCTTCCCATCCAGTTTCATCCTGATCTCTCCGCTTTAAGTTTTTTCTAAGATTTCCGTCCCACAACTGCCCCCCCCCCTAATGACGCTGGATCCGGTTGAGATTTAAAATAAGAGATCTGAGTTACGAGGTCCTTCTAAATTTGAAATTTCATGAAGATCCGATCACTCCTTCGTAAGTTAAAAATGCGTCATTTTTTCTAATTTTTCAGAATTACCTCCCCCCCAATAGAGCGGATCCGTTCCAATTATGTAAATCACGTTTCTAAGACTTCTGCTTATGTTTCCCACCAAGTTTCATCCCGATCCTCCAATCTAAGCGTTTTGCATGATTTTAGGTTCCCCCACCCCAAACTACCCCCAATGTCACCAAATCCGGTCGGGATTTAAAATAGGAGCTTTGAGGCACGGTATCCTTCTAAATATCAGATTTCATTGAGATCCGATCACCCGTTCGTAAGTTAAAAATACCTCATTTTTCTAATTTTTCAAAATTAACCCCCCCCCAACTACCCCAAAGAGAGCGGATCCGTTCCGGTTATGTCAATCACGTATCTAGGACTTGTGCTTATTTTCCTCACCAAGTTTCATCCCGATCTCTCCACTCTAAGTGTTTTCCAAGATTTTAGGTTTAATACCAAGTGCCAAAAGAGAGAAGGGATCACTAACACTCACAAAATTAAAACATTTGAATAGACAGTTGATCAAGCCTGAAAAGAGTATCAGTGACCTGGAGCCACGACACAGCTTTACTATGTTTTTGAAGGCGAGCAAAAAACGAAGGATCTACACATAACCGAAATATGTAATTCTCGAATCAGGCACATACACAACATCTTTTGGTGACAGGGGGAGGGGGCAATGATAAAAATAAACTTTATTTGTTAATTTCAATAAGAAATACCCAGATGGTCTTTGATCCCGGGAAATGGACCTAAGACCCTCTACTGCGCCTGTTCCTGCCTGAAATGTTGTACTTGTAGATTGGATCCACGTATGCAATCTGCATCGTCTTTCTCTAATCTGCTTTGAGAATCAAAGCAGTAGATAGATAGATAGATAATTTTATTCACCCACTCGATACAAAACCACAAATGGCACGAATGGAGTATAAAAAAGAAGAAAAAAAAAAAAAAAAAAAACAAAAAAACACTTAACTGCAAAAACAAAAACAAACGTTACGATACACCGCCAATAAATAAAAACATTATTACAAAAACTCACTAAGGACGAATTGCAATTGCCAGACTACTAGGCCCAAGCGACCCCAAAAATTCAGAACGACGTTTCGTCACAGCAGCAATCGGATCTGTGATACCGAACCTTGCAGACATCTTGGAATTTTTAACCCACGGTGGGGTATTTAAAAGAAATTTTGCATATTTGTAAAAAAGTGATCGAAGGTTTCTTTTATCGCTAACACTAAATATATGCCAAAACGGTGATAAAGCCAGAAAGTGTGGGATCACCAGTGCATTATATAGCCTAGCTCGAATTTGTCGATTATATTTCGCTTTAGTTGAAGATAGCGCCCCGTAAGCCTTACGTGCCTTTTCTGCGAAATTACTTATTTGGCGAGCACGTGTAGATGCCATGTTATGACCTATAGGCATTCCTAAGTACATTATGGAGTCAGACAGTGGAACCTCTTGAGCACCAAATTTGACAGCAAGATCTATACAATCTGCATTTCTCCTATTGAAAGCAACAATCTCGCTTTTACTTGCATTAAAAGATAGGCCTATCTCTCTATAAGCATCATCTAGAATCTGAAAATTTTCTTCAATACGAGACAAACATCTACTTAAATTAAAAATATCATCTGCGTAATTAAGTAATGTTACATCCAAACCTCGGAAAATGCAGCTCATTTGCACTAACTTTTGGGCCTCGAGAACACTATTATTATACAACCGGGGTGACGAAATTGCACCCTGCCTAATGCCCTTTCTAACCGGAATAGCATTTGGTAATACAATCGGCCCGTTAGGAGACGGGACTTTAACTTGGACTCGAAGCTTCTTATACATATCCCGAAAAGGCAAAATAACCGATCGGTCCACACCACGTTTATGAGCAGACACTAATAACTGGGGATGTATCCCAGAATCAAAAGCACGTCTAACATCGTGACTCGCTAGAATAAGGGATTCATTCAGTTCATCAGCTTCTATTAATATATTAGCAAGAATATAATGGACGTGCTCGCGACCAACACCTTTTTTAAATCCGAACTGATTATCGGGGGTAGAACATTGAAAAGCAATATGATCTATAACTAGCAATTCCATAAGCTTACATAAAACCGGCGAAACAGTTATAGGGCGGTAAGATACGCATTCAGACGGATTTTTCCCTTTTTTCAAAATAGGTGTAATTACTCCAGTACCAAAAACGTCGGGAACGAGACCAGAATTAAAGATAATTTGGAATAGAAGCTCTAAATGACTCAGGAGACCAGCAGTACCATGTACAAGATGCAACCCACACAACTTGTCGACACCTTTCGATTGTTTCTTTTTTAATTTTGAAATTGCACGAATCAGATTAGGAACAGTTACTATGTAGCCAACACCAGAACTAGGCAATTCCATGAACTTATCAAGTTCGACTTCATATTTATCTTCAAGATCTTGTTCGGGTGGAGAGAACTCAGAAGTAAAGTGGGACACCCAATCTTGCTCAGAGATCACAGGTTCGACACTATTCTGATCACCGTTACGTTTAAGAAATCTCCACACAGCATTTGGATCATTACTTATCAATTGAGATGGGTCGTGTTTACACAATTTGGGCGCTTTTTGGGGTGATTACACGTTGTATTTCTGCATCATCACATTTCTGCCGGTTTGAAAAATGTACCGTCGTTATGTTTTTAATTGAATGTTTGTGGCGCGTTTGGCATATTTTACTCTTTTGACTGAACTACATCACTCTGTTCATGATATGTAATTCAATGTATTGGAGACATACCAAGTAGTTTTGAAATGTACCTTTTTCGATCCTTTTTTTTCCTAAGCTAATCTATTGATATTTTTCCTATCTGAATAGTAATTAAACAATGGGATTTCAGTCCCATTCGATGACTTTTGCTCAATTCACAAAGAGATTTCCTACTCCAATCAGGGAAAGGAAATCGACAAAGGCCAATTTCCTCGCTAACCTTTTCATGTTAGAAGTAATTGCCCTAGAAGGACGTGTTTCCCCCTGTCGGTGGTCGATTACTGTTCCGTCCCATTGGGGGCTTAGTAAAAGTTTTGGAGCTTTTGTGCTTTTTTTCTGGCCTCGAGATCTTTGTAAGCATTTTGTAGCACCCTGTTAGGTTATTTCCTTTTCGTTTCTGTCGTTCTGAAATAATTCATTATGTCTTTATAAACCAAAGAAATAAAAAAATAATAAAAAGATAGAAAATGAGGTGAACAAAGAAATAATTTAGTTTGCCAAATATATTCTGAATAATATAATCTTGGAACTGAATTCTAGTGTTTTCTGGAATTTTTTTTTGCCGTTAGATTGGTGGTGCACCTGAAGCCATGTCGTCAATTCCTTTTTCAGGTGAAGTTGACTTTGTGACTAGAAATTGGTTACCAATAAGGGGTATACCCACATAAGGTGGCTGTGGCCCACTATCAATGCGTACATTCATTAGTTATCTGTTCTGACACCGCATTGCCAACTTTGGCTGAAAAAGGCAAATGAAAACTGTCTTAAAGATATTCTTTCAAAAGCCCAGCTCATTATGTGTTGCTGTTTAATGTTTTTTGGGGAGGGGGAGGGGGGATAAAATATAACTGGGAGGTATCGTTTAACAGCCGTTACATAGTTAAAACTAGATATATTTCCGGCAATATCCACGTTTTGAAGGAGATGAGGTGTCTCTAATTCGCTATTCCATTTATTCCTGATAGTTTTACTAATTTAGAGAAACAATTTTGGCCACTCACAGGCGAAGAAATTCAGGATCATAATATGTGAAAATACATTATATAGGCTAATACTTGGATCTTAATCTAGTCAAAAGTCCATTGTACGTCAGTATCTCGATAAACCTTTTTCTTGCTCTATTTTAAATAGACCTGATGAAGCTAGTTCATGCAGGATTATCAGAAGAAAAAAACTGAGTTTTAAATCTTGAAAAATACCAGAATTGGAGTAGAGCTTGATGAATAAGACATCATACCTTTGAAATTTTGCATGAATAAGAACTTGAAATGTCTGAACAATTTTCATTTATTTTATTGCTGTTTTGCCTTGAGTTACAATAACTATACATTCCTGAAAGACAGTTTCCATTCCAGAATAACTCTGATGGTGCTTTCAAACTACGCACAACGAAAATTTTACATTGTAATGTGCAATCTTACGAAGCAAATTTTGTCCGTATTGTCCATATCAAGTACACTTGAGTTCAAAATGTAATTATACTTACATAAGTTTATGCTGCATCAGCACCAAGCTGCCTGAGGCCAACACAGCTACGAATACTCTTCCTCTAATCCAATCTGTTCAAACCCTCCCTATTTACGCCCTCCCAGGAAGTTCCCAATTCCCTTAAATTTTTCCTTGCGACAACTTCTCACCCCACGCGGAGACAATCTGCTTTTGCTTGCCCCTAGACGGTTGGCCAGCAAGGAGCATCATTATCAACATATTAGCAACAAAATGGAATCTCTGGATGAGCAATTAGTAAATTTTGACAGCCGTCTATTTTGTTTGGAGGGATTATTTCACTCCAAATTAATGATTATTATTACAACCCTATCAACTTTCGAAAATTCGAGAAATTCGGAACTTGGAGGGGAAAATACAGATAAAGCTTCAAGCAGAGGTGTATTTTGCATGGAATGTCTGGCCGTATCCCTCGTTAAACAGTCTATTACATCGAAGTACAGAAGTTTACAAGAGTCTGATTGAGCTGGGTTATCTTTATTGCGATTACCACTTATTGAGTTTAAAAGAAATTCTTTGCAACGAATGGAAATAGCTTGGCTTCTCTTGCTTAGAGCATTAGTTATAGGTTGTGGAAACGATAATTCCTGAATATCATATAAAATCGCGAATTCGGACGCGTTTCTGTTTAAGTTGTTCCGTTATTGTTTCTTAGCTTTTAGAGTGTTCCGTATGTCCAATAAATCAGTGAAAGTGCCTTATAAATCAGTAAAAATTGTAACTGAAGTTGCTTTGATGAACAATTTACGGTGACTAATACTCTATTCCTTTATTTGCAAATCTGAGACCCAGTTGATTTTGCCCAATAGTTCTTTTGCTTCACACGCTGCCTTTCCGTCAGAACTATCAGAGACTAAAGCTTGCACACCAGCAAAACCGTCAAACCAAGTCTTGACCTTGGAAATAGAGCTGACTCCATAAAACCAGCGAGTTTGAACGGACCTCTCAAACTCCAAGGCCTTAACGAACAGAAATTATTCCGTATACGAAAGGGGTTGTCCCCTCCTCAACGCCTCGCTCTTTACGCTAAAGTTTGACTATTTGTCACAACTCTACTTTTTAAAACAATAAAAACACTTTAGCGTAAAGAGCGATGCGTTTAGGAGGGTACAACCCATTTCATATAGTTCAGCGTAAAGAGCAAGGTATTGTAGAGGAGACAAACCCCCTTATATACGTAATATTTTGTGTTTGTTTTAAGTTTTAATGCTGCTCATTACTTTCAGCTGGAAAAAAGTATTTATTTTCTCATTGTTTTCTCATATCAGGATTCTCTGATATGCTGAATCTGATGGTGTTATTTTCATTAAGATTCTATAACTTTAAGGGGATGTGTCCCCCTATTTTTTGAAATAAGGCAAATTTTCAAAGGCTCGTAGCTTTTGATGGGTAAGACTAAACTTGATGAAACTTATATATTTAAAATCAGCATTAAGATGCGATTCTTTTAATGTAACTATTGGTGTCAAAATTCCGTTTTTTAGAGTTATGATGACTATTGAGCCGGGTCGTTCCTTACTACAGTTCGTTACCACAAACTGTTTGAAAAAGAATCCCATAAGGCCCTTGAACTACGTTGACCAAGTTGTTCGTCATTCAAAAGATACAATCATTGTCTTCAAGAGTGGTTCATAGTCTAGTAAATGATGATTAATATTTAAGCATACTGGAATTAAACTTAAGAGCGAAATACATTATTGAAAAAAAAATAAACAGGACAGGTCCAAGGAAGGTCAAACTCATTTCGGGAAAGGTAGGAGCGGGTTCAACAAAGGAAACTAATATCATGATTTCCATTTTGATACAAGTATTATATGGCACAATAGAGGTTTTTATAATTTGTTTATGAATTCGATTTTGCAAATTAACCGTTTTACTGTTTTCACATTCCAATTTAGCACATATATGCTATATTTATCAGTCTACTTGTTGTTTGTGTTTGGGTGTCCTTTTTTTCTATTATTCTGTTTTCTTTTTCTCGTTTATTTTGTTGGTCTTGGTAGTTTACAGTTGATTTATTTTGGCAAAATACTCTTTTTTTGAGTTTAACTGATCAGTAAACTTAGCTCAATAAACTTTTCTATTTCTACTGATTTCGTCAGTAGAAGCTACAAGCGAAAAGTGAAGTTCAGCCCACTCAATGATTTCAACAACATCTGGTATGTGATGTACCAAGTTCGACTAGATGTGAACTTTTCAAACTTCACGAAAATGAAGGTAATTTTCAATTTTATGCATCCCATTTAAGTGAGTGACTTAATAAAAAACAAAATCCGATTTACTATGCACATCGGTATTCTATTTTAATCTTTCCATATATACCAGAGGTATCTAACTACAAGATATTCCAAAGATATAGGACCTTAATTCAAGGCTTGTCCGATGTGAAAATACATAGCAGGACTAAAGCAATTAAGGAATCACGTCAAAAACCTCAAGCACGGAAAAGTGAACAAAAGAAAAGATAGAAAAACCTGCATCCATCAATTTACAAAAATAGTTTATTTTTGTAAAACAATAAAATGAAAAAGATTAATAGAATAAGAAAAATATCTTTTTCTACTTATTTAAGATTGTATCTTGCAATTCTTTCGACATTTTTTCATATAATAAGTGTCTATCTGCATATAATTAATAAAAAGAGGAAATCGATGCAAAGCTTCTCCGACAAAAGGAAACAAATAACAAAACAAAAAAGCAATTGAAGAGCCCAATCCATCACCTTCCCAACAGACTCCTTGTGGAAAAATGGAATTAAATGATGAAAAAAAATTCTCTCACGACTACAGGAAGGAAGACAACTGAATGCTTGAGAAAAGAAAAGTATTTCCGACTGTACGAAAATAATAAGCTGGATCCCTACTTGATTTCGGCGCCAATCTAGTGGTGTATAAGCAGCAGTACGTTTAGTCTCTAAACACATATTCTACCAGTACTGAAAGAAAGACTTTATTGCAGGACTAAGCCCCCTGAGACAAACACAGTAGCGTACGCTCTTCCTACATCCTAATCTATTTAGGCCTTCACCCTTTACCCCCACCCATAAAAATTCCTCTAACTCCATTCTCATAACCCCTTACCATCCCACTCGGTAGAATTTTATATAAATATATGTATATAATTAATATAAATAATTAATATAAAATTTATATAAATGTATATATATATATATATATATATATATATATATATATATATATATATATATATATATATATATATATATATATATATATATATATATATAGTGGAATCAACATAGTTTTCTAGAAGGTGCCTTTATACAAAGAAGGCATATACAAAGTGGCTTTTGGTATATATATATATATATATATATATATATATATATATATATATATATATATATATATATATATATATATATATATATATATATATATATATATATATATATATATATATATATATATATATATATATATATATATATATATATATATATATATATATATATATATATATATATATATATATATATATATATATATATATATATATATATATATATATATATATATATATATATATATATATATATATATATATATATATATATATATATATATATATATATATATATATATATATATATATATATATAGTGGAATCAACATAGTTTTCTAGAAGGTGCCTTTATACAAAGAAGGAATTTAATTTAAATTGACTCGCATATCAAAACCGAAATTAATTCGAAGAGGAATAAAAGCGTACTTATCGTACAAAAATAGTATAGTGCAACATAAGTAACAGACATTTCACCCCCCCCTCCCCCCCCAAAAAAAAAAGAAAAGAAAAAAGAAGAACATAATTATGCCAGTCGTAAATATAGTCATGAAACTAATGAAAAAGGAAGGCAAAAACAAAAGACACTAATAGGAAAGGGTATAATTGAATGAACCCCTTATTTAAAATAAGGGACGGGTTGAAGAGAAATTCGGGGATAAAGAAATTCACAATGCTCCTTCGCAATCAGAGATTTATTTAAAGTAATAAGTTACACAAAATTACAATAAATATTTGACAGATCACATATTGTGGACTGTTCTTTCTTCCTTGGGGATTAATTTTTAAAATTAAGAAAACATTGGAAGTTGTAACATTAAGTAAATTAATAAATTTATAGCTAAATTACACATGTTTGAACCTACAAGTACTTAAATTAGGTCTAAATAAAGGAATACAAGGTGTTCCGAGGACTGGTTTCACTACCAAGTTGATGTTTTCAGGACCTGATATAAAGTAAAAGAGACATTTAAAAGAAAAGGTTCAAAGTTTATTCCTTTTTTATATTAATTATTATTACACAGAATAAAAGATTAATTAGTCTTTGTTCTGACTTTTTTGTTTTGTTCCGATTTCAGTTATTCAGCTTTTTAATAGTTAGATGTATGTAGCCATATCGATGCAAGTATTTTTGTAGCTTTTTTTAAAGGGGGAGGGCTATTTGTACTAATAGTTAATGTTTATTTTTGTTTGTAATGAAATAAATCGAGTTGAATTTTAAAAATGACCTATATTCAGAAGACAATTAGGAGCTTAACCAATACCCTTAAAATTAGTCTGTTTATGGAGTTCCCAAGGGTTCCCAGCCATGAACTAAAATATACTAATGGAGGGAAACTATACTTTCTTTTTTTTGGCCAAATAATTAATCACCATGCAAAGAACGGAATGTATTTTTCTAAGATAAACAATAGTTGTAATATAGCCACTTGAAAATGAAATAATATTTTACTTTCGAAATCAATATCAAAGACATGAATAACATTTATGTGGATTTAAAAAAAAGCAACACGCAAAGAATGGACTTAAACTTAAAGAGACCAGTTCACAAAATTCTAGCTGGATATAAGCAGAGCTAACTTATTATTACGACTGCCTAATCCGTTACCTCAATAAAACTAATCAATCATGCTTACTAACTGAAACCCATATTTCTGAACGAGCCACCTTAAAAATGGTGTTAAAAACAACAAAAATCGGGTCGCTTTCTCTAACGATTTCGCGGACTCATTTTTCTTTATTTATTTACTTTTTCTTTTTTTATTCCAACTTCCTGAACATATTGAGAAAGTGTTTTCCTCTCTCATCATACCAAACCCCATCAAATAAGTAAAACTAGGAAAAATAGATCGATCAATCTATCAGCGTCGATCAACAGTTGGTCATGTAACCTGCTTTTAATTATCATTTTAACTTCGATTGTGAATTTGTGATTCGATTGTGACTGTAACGATTTTACGAACTCATTTTTTTTTTTCAATACCAACTTGCTGAGCATATTGAGGTGTTTTCCTCTCTCATCCTACCAAACCCCATCAAATAGGTAAACCTAGGAAAAATGGATCACTCATGAGGGAGGTGGCCAATATCTACCTTGAGTGTAGGTAACTTTAAAAAATAGTTGGTCAGATAATCTGCTTTTAGTTATCACTTTAACTTCGATAGTGACTTTTTTTTGCAGTATTGTGGTATTAATACTAAAAAAGTATAAAATTAAGAGTCAAATGTTTTGACACTAAAATCTTAATAAAGAAAATTCATTTAAAGTCAATCAGCAAGGTTTCTGAAAGGTGTTGAGTGAAATGATAGAAGCCTTTCTTTTCACTACGACAACAAAAACATTCATAGAAGAGAAATCGCAGCGGAAAGCTCTTTAGATATTTCACACTTCTCCGAGGGACTATAAGGATCGATTGTCCCGGCTTTTATGGCTTTTTGACAAGAACCATTAAAACCTTATCGGAAAACGCTTCATCGTCTTAGAGAGCTAGAAATCGATTTTTTTCGAATTTTATCGCTTGGCCAAGGTAACAATTAACTCGTTATAAATTAAGATATCCTGAAAAGCTAAAAGGAAAAGTTAACAATGTTTGGTAACTTGGTTTAAAGAAACAAAAAATGACTCTGGATGTTTTTCTGTAGATCCGGATTCTTTCGGTCGTGGTATAAAGAATGAATTAACCATCAAATTTCCTTGATTCATAAATCTACGTTATTCTAAGCAAGTTTTTCATAGGTCAATATGCACAAGTCCATGTTTTTGCACTTTCAGGATTTCAGTAACGAAGCAGTAAATCACTTCTTTAATATTTTATAATTGATAATCAAACTATTATTATAGTGTTCGTTACTGTATAGCTAATTGATTGACTAAAAGATAATATGTTTGGACCATGCCTCAGATAACATGCCCTGTTTCGCAATAAATGAATTGAATTTGAATCTAGATTCTATACAGATTTACGTGTATTACCAAATTAGAATTTGGTACTAAGACATGACAGCAAAAAATTGAGGATTCAATTTGACCAAGTCCATTCGAAGTCACTTAAAGAGTTTCCAAACACAGCATATAATTAATTACCAAAATTATGGTCGTTTTTTCAGCAAAACGATCAGCTATATCAGATCGTTTTCTCAGCTAGATCAGAATAAGTAATAAATCTTCTTTTTTATATTACCTAATGTATTCTGTGATGGTCTTTACAGCTTTTTGAGAGAACCAAAAATGGGGAGAAATACTGATGGATCGAATGAAGATCTATGGCGGGCATTTCTTCTTTTGCTTATGTCAAGCTTAGCCAATAAGGTCTTATTAATGTACGTGTTTTCATAGACATTTTACGAAGTCCCGCACGTCAAACAACCTGATCACCTCACTTTAAGGGATTAGCAGATGCAATTGATGGAATAGCTCCTTCACGAAGATACTTCTAGATTTATATCCAGAGCCAAAGATAGCTGTTTTTCTTTAGACTTGAGGGATTTGTTTCTAAAACTTATCTTTCTAATAATTAACAAATGTACATAAGTTTACGTCTTTCCAATACTACTACTACGACTAAAAACTCACCGCAGCATCAAGCCGCCTAAGGCCGACACAGCCACGCACACTCCTCCGTCCCAATCTATTCAAAGGCTCCCTCTTTACATCCTCCCAGGAAGTTCCCATTTCCTTTAAATCTTTCTTTATGACATCCTCTCACCCCAGACGAGTATGACCAGCTTTCCGTTTAGCCCTAGACGGTTGGTAAAAAAAGGATAATCTTCGGCAATCTGTCACCCTTCATCCGCAGAACATACCCTATGCAAATCAACCTTTTTTTCCTTGTACGCTAGAAAGCGGGATAGAACCCAATTTTTCGCACAACCTACAGTTTGAAACACGCTCAGTCAGCCGGGTACCCAGAACGTTCCGTAGACAATTTCTCTCCAAAACATCTAGTTAATCTTTATACAATTTTCGGACCGCCCATGCTTCAGAGCCATATTTGACTACTGTCAACACCGTACCTTTCAGTATTCCAACCTTATTTTGCCGACTTTTCATCCTATTCTTCCAAACTTTTTGCTAAATGTGAAAAAATAATCTGAGCCACTTGAATCCAACAACACATCTTTGAATAAGAACAAGAGCTAAGAGATCATATGGCACTTGTGACGAGGCCGGAAGAGCCAAGAGCCAAGGACTCATATGGCATGAGCTCTAGTAAAATTCTAAGAATCGATAGATGATTTAAAAGGCAAATCAGAGGCTTAATGCCGGTCGGGATTTAAAATAAGAGTTCTGAGTCACGAGGTCCTTCTAAATATCAAAATTGATTAAGATCCGATCACCCACTCCTATGTTAAAAAACTTCTTTTTTCTAATTTTTCCTCTCCCTTCAGCCCCCCGGGTGGTCGAATCGGTGAAAAAGATTATATCAAGTCGATTTCTGCAGCTCCCTGGCACGCCTACCAATTTTCATCGTCCTAGCACGTCCAGAAGCACCAAACTCGCCAAAGCACTGAACACCGCCCCCTAGCTCCCCCAAAGAGAGCGGATCCAGTCCGATTACATCAATCACGTATCTACAACATTTGCTTATTCTACCAGGTAAGTCTCATCCCGATCTCTCCACTCTAAGCGTTTTCCAAGATTTCCGATTTCCCCTCCAAATCCCCCCAATGTCAACAGATCTGGTCGGGATTTGAAATAAGAGCTCTAAGTCATGGGTTCCTTCTAAATATCAAATTTCATTAAGATCAGGTCACCTGTTCTTAAGTTAAAAATACCTCAATTTTTCTAATTTTTCCAAATCAACACCACCCCCAGCTCCCCCAAAGAGAACGGATCCGTTCCAATGATGTCAATCACGCATCTACAACTTGTGATTATTCTTCCAATCAAGTTTCATCCCAATCCCTCCACTCTAGGCGTTTTCCAAGATTTCCGGTTTCCAAGATTTCTGTTTCCCCCCTCGAACCCCTATGTCCCCAGATCCAATTCAAATTGAAAATGGAGCGTCTGAGACATAAAATCTTTCTATATATCAAGTTTCATTAAGATCCAAACACCCATCCGTATGATAAAGATACATCAATTTTCACGCTTTTCAAGATTCTCGGTTTCCCCCTTCAACTCCCCACAATTTCACCACATCTGTTAGGGATTTAAAATAATAGATCTGAAGCAAAAGGTCTTTCAAAATATCGAACTTCATTAAGATCTGATTACCCGTTCATAAGTTACAAATACCTCATTTTTCTAATTTTTCCAAATTAACCGTCCCCCCCCCCCAAATGATCGAATGGAGGAAATGACAATTTCTAATTTTATCTGGTCTGGTCCCTGAAACGCCTGCCAAATTTCATCGTCCTAGCTTATCTGGAAGTACCTAAACTAGCAAAACTCGGACAGACCGACAGAATTTGCGATCACTTTATGTCACTTGGTAGGTACCAAGTGCCATAAAAAAGCATTACCAGACGACGAAATCTAAACGCTCTACCATTACAAAAATCCTCTATTTGTTTCAGAGACTTCATGATGGTAACGTCTCAAAAAGAATGGAACTAAGTCAACAAGAAGAACAAAAAACCTTTAGAAAACTCTAATTTACTATATTCGCCCAATGCTATCTTTGAGCAAAAAGTTCTAAAGAGCAAATAAATGCATCTGACCAGAATTTCCTTCATTAAAGGAATATTGCTGAACTAACAGGAATAAGTCACATTTTGTTCTCATCATCAAAATCCACTTCAGCAAAAATACTAATTAGAGAGGAAAAAACGGTAGTTTTTTTCCTTTTGTTTTCTTATCAGGTCTGGTTAAGGATGAAGCGTCAGAAACAATAAAAAAAGGAGGTACTAACTCTACCAATAAATGTATTTATCCATAGCTCTCAGTTCATACATCAATCACATGACGTTTTACGACAGTAACCCCAAGTGAGTGTTTATCATTATTTTTCTTTTGAAAAATGTCTCCCTCCCCCAACAAAAAGGATAAAAATTCTACGAAAATTATAATCATACTATTTCCCCCCAAAACACCGTCATTATTATGATTTTACCAGTATTTTGGCGATCCGCCAATCTTTTTCCTTTTCTGGAAAAAGCAAACCCCCCAAGAAAAGAAAATTTTTCACATTTGTCATCCGCATTATCAGATGATAAAAGGCATCTGCTCTCTCTGAGCTACGGAACTCAAGCAAAATGGAAGAATTTATCCCAGTGACATTTTTTGATCTCGCCCTTTTGCCCCGCCAGCCGTAAACAAATTACTGTTCTGTGCCCCTTGTATCTACATGTATAATCCTATCAATGTCTGCGAAGAAAAACGCATGCATTTGCCCATTCCCATACACAAGACAAACCTTTAAGATTACCTCCAAGACTAGTCCAAAAGACAAACAAAACTGAGAACTAGAGAAGTAAGCCAAAGTAGGGGCACCTCGTCCGCCTTAACTTCTAAGTTTTCCTCAATTCCTCCAACCTCCAAGCCAACCTCCAAGACTGGTCCAAAAGAAAAACAAAACTGAGAACTAGAGAAGTAAGCAGAAGTAGGGGCACCTCGTCCGCCTTAACTTCTAAGTTGTTCTAAATTCATCCAGCCTCCAACCTCCAAGCCAACCTACAAGACTGGTCCAAAAGACAAACAAAACTGAGAACTAGAGAAGTAAGCAGAGGTAGGGGCACCTCGTCCGCTTTAACTTCTAAGTTTTCCTAAATTTCAAAGCACCTCTTATTCAAACTATTAAATTTTTATTACTCTTATTATTGGGCTCACCTTCAAAAAAAAAAAAAAAATAATGCATACGTGCCTGCTAAGACCTCTTTGCCAAAAAAAAGAGTGAAATAAATCATATCAGCATAACAAAAATGAAAAGGCGTATATGACCCTTTTGTTTAGAAAGAGACAGATTCCTCTAGTGAGTTTTTATTCGCTAGTTAAATTTGCAGAAGTAAACCAGAAGTGTATCAAACGTAATTAATTACATTTCACAGGGATTTGGTTGTAGTTTGATACAACAATTTTTTGTGTTTAAAAGAAACAATCTTAAGTTAGATTCTTTCAACATTTTCTGTATTTTTGATGCAAATACTTGCATAATTTCGTTACAAATATGGTGCATTATGCCAACCTTTCTACTGAGGAGTTGTCAATGCATGGGAGAGGAGGGTGTTGGAGGGGTAAATAGCATAGGTTAGAAAAAATTTTCCGGATCCACATTTCTAAACACTAACAGGGATAAAAATGTAACAAAACCCGCACGTTGCTGGGATAAGCCATTTTTTAGAGTCTGAGACATTTTAAGATTTGAACTAACGGTAATTTTGAAAAATTTTTGTCTTAGTTTAAAATAACTGAAAGAAAAAGTTTTCGACAGCAGCTTAAAGGTAAGACGACTCGTGTCTACAATGAATATGTCGCATGAGTCGTCATATACGCATTTTCATATCTACGAGGAGGGGCAGGGAAAGAGTAAAGGTAGGTCCTGTTTTGGTTATGGCTTCTTTAGGCGAAATCAGCCGAGTGAAAATAGCTTTCGTTTTTTCCGTGAAAAAAGCCAATAGCCATTTGAGCCATAAAAAGCAGTAATAGAAATTGAAGCTGCCATAAAAAGTTGAAAAACACAAGTAACTTTGCCTAAAAATTCAGGGCTTTAGAGAGCCCTAATGTACACACAAACAGCAAAATTGAAACAGCAGGATACCCTATGTTTTTGGTATCCTAGGCTGCATTAGAATATTTATTTTTCAACCGTATTTAACCATAAATTATAGCGAATGAAGGTCAAACCTAAAACACTTATTAAATAGTCCTGTCAGGGTTTTCGATTTTATTTTTTCTCTGTCGAAACACAACATTTTAGAGCTTTCTAATTTTAATTCAAGATTAATTTTTTATGTTTAATGTCGATTAAAAAGGCTAAGCATTGCAAATTATAAAGAAAAAATGCACAGATCAATTTTAGGCTCTAGAGGAACCGGAATTTCACGTTGAGGATTACAAAGCTTGGTAGGATGCTGTTTAGCCGAGAACACTTTAGAAATAAAAAAAAGGAACCTAGAGGTAACTTGAATTTCTGGGCCACAGCACTAATCATGAGTGACTGAAGAAATAGCAGACAAAAAACTAAAAAAAAGCATATAAAAAGAAGTATCGCGGTATTGAAACGATCGAGCCTTTCAAAATATTTCCGTGACAATGCCTTCATTAAAGAATCACACAAACAAGCAATTAATCCCCAAGCTTCATGCAGTGTTGCCTTCACCAAATAAACATAAACACGTACTGGAAGCAAAATAAACAGTGAGTTTATACAGAGGTGACCAGTACCTCTTTCGTAGTAGTCGACTCCTCACTTTCGCTCAATCTATCCGGCGTCGATAAACTGCCTATAGCAGAGTCTCTTGGTGGCAAAGGTGATTGTGGCTCAACGATGGATGTGGGTCTTACCCATGCAACAGTCGGGGGCTGTTTGGGTTCCACTCCTCGGAGAAATACTGGAGAGGCGTTGCTGTCTGTACTCACAGTTGATGCAACTTCAGATGGCAAAGGGATACTTGTAGAGCCTAAAAAAGTAAAAAAAAAGTATAGAATACGGCATTGGACTTTACAATCCTTACCGGCGGTGCTGATCTCCGTTTCTTGGCCATTAAGCCACGAAGTGCAATGGGGGTTGAAGGCCAACCATCCTGTGCTTTCGCACACCCTTCCTGTTTGCCTTCCCCAGATTTCTCCAGGTACCCATTTAGAGCTGGGTCAACTCTGGCTGAGCTTACAGAGTCACACCACTAACCCCATTCCCAAAGTAAATAATTGGGTACACTAGGATTCGAACCCTCACTCTCTCGGACAAAGGATGAGCCTAAAAAGGAGGCACAATTAACACACTAATGGCAAAACAGAAGCGGGGCAGGTCATGTAGGAAGTAAGAGGGGAGAATCACCTCATCCTCTTATAATTTAGTATTTGTTTTGAAGGTTCCTTTTGTTTTTATTCCGTCCTGTGGAATTTTAAATGTATTTTTTAGCATTTATTTCCATTTTTCCCCTGAAGACGTTTGAGCGGAGGTCTAAAAAAAAATTATAAAGTTAAATTTTTTTTCTAGCTGATTCAGGAATGATAACTATTGTCTAAATTAGCCTTAACAGTAAAAAGTAATTTTGAATTAATTATAATATATATTTTTCACTTGCTTTTTTTAGACCTCCGCTCAAACGTCCTAAGTGGAAAAATAGAAATAAATACTAAAAAATACATTATACAACTTCTCAGGACGAAATAAAAACAAAAAGAACCTTCAAAACAAATACTAAATTATAAGAAGATGAGGTGATTCTCCCCTTTTACTTCCTACATGACCTGCAACTTACTTATAATATAATATATAAGCCCCAAAACTATATAAGTCCCTTGTGTATACAGCTTTTCTTTTAATGGTTCATGCGAGCTGGAGTAACTTCACCAAATCCAACTGTAACTTCTATCACGAGAAAACTTTTGTAAGTTAATGACAATAATCTATAAACAACTATAGAAAGAAATATTTATGGAAGCAAGGTATATTCGAATAAAATAAGATGGTGAAAAAAAGCCGGATAAAGCGAAAGGGTTTGTTTAGAAGCAGTGGATAACCTAACCGAGTTAATGCCAGATTTTCCTCCCACTCAATCGGACTATCTGTCTTAGCTTTTTCTACAATTAGCCATGGCTTGATGCCCATAACTACTTTATTTTAATTTAATGGCATGGGTTTGAATTAAAATCAAGCAGTTTGGGGCATCAAGCCATGGCTAATTGTAGAAAAAGCCAAGACAGATAGTCCGATTGAGTGAGAGGCAAATCTGGCATTAACCCGGTGATTAGGGTTGTATAAAAATGATGTTTGTTCATTTTTTAATAGATAAGTCTATTTATTGTCCGTCCATGCGCCATTCCTAGGGCAGAAGAACTAGGGTGGATAGTCATAGAACCTATAGTTTTCTAAGTGTTGGCTAAATGGCACGGGTAAACGGCGGGAGTAAGTATGACTCTCTTATTGGAACAATACTTGTTTGTTAGCTTTTAGAAAGGCACATCCGCCTAGAGTCTCAGGCAGGTTGACCAAGAATTTAAAATTGCCTGGAATGAGAGTCTGAAACTCTTTGAAACTCTGCCTCAAACCTAGCTATCGTAAGACATTCTCATACACAGATTGACAACCGTTTAGGTAAATTACAGCCAATAGGCTGAGAATAGCTTTATTCTGCTGAGGTGCCAAGGGATTTATCCTAAAGTAGTGAATAGTATTGAATGAAGACTGCACCCCAAACCTCAAAAGACTACGGCACCAACCTGCCTGTCGCAAGACCTTCTCCCTAAAGACGGCTTTATTCTTCTGACTTGTAAAGAGTTTTATCCAGAAACAGTTGATAAAGCCACCCTTTGAAACTCTGGCTAAAACATCCCTGTGGCAAAATCTCCCCCACCCACAGATTGGCAACCGTTTAGGTAAATTATAGCCTAGGAACTGAGGATGGCATTATTTTGCTGAGGGGCAAAGAGCTTTATCCTGAAGCTGTGGATAAAATTACCCTCAACACACAGAAGACAACGTCTCAACTTTGCCTGTCGAGAGGCCTTCTCCCTCAGAGAGGGACAATCATAGAGGTAGATATGAGAAGACAACACCAAAATAAAAAACAAATAGAAACTACATCCTTAGAAACAGAAGGGCCCATCTCGTATTTCATAGTTTTACAGGATAGCAAACAAAAAGTTAACTTAATTTTTTTTTTGTGAAAACAGTTCTCAGTTTAAGGATTTAAATAAGAAAAATCTGTAGTAAAAACTACGGCGTGCAGCGGTGTACCTACCCCTTGAGCTGAATACCATGCCTTTATTTTAGCATATAGTATACAAGATTACGTTATGTAGTCTTTGACCTTGAGGTACTGAAACATACTTTGTCTGATAATATCCCTTTTTCCCTACCTCCTGTGAAGTAAGTTAGTCATCGCAAGTACGACTACTAAGATCCACTTGAGAAATGTGTTTAAAATTCAAACTTATTATCGAAAAATGGGTAAGGCGCACCACTTTGATTTAGGGCACGAGTATTTGTCTAATTCAGAATTGCAAATAAAAAAGTAAATAGCTAATGTATTATAATTGTTATTTAAAAAATAAAGTATAGTGGGAATAGAAATATATTGATTATTCAATTGTTTGCAGGGATACTTAAGAGTGCTCATCACGAATTGCCATAGGCAAAGTAACAACTAAAAAATTTTTTTTTGCCACTTCATTCGGCTTGACCTCTGCAATCACATCGTGGATGTTGCATTAGGAATGAACCCTCAACCTCAAGGCACTCGTCACTATTCAACGAACACTCCCAAAGAAGACTTAGATGCGTCTCTGCATGATACAGAAATAGGGTATTGGTGTGCAGTTTAAAACTTGGTCATGGTGAGCGCTTCCGACAGCTCCGATGAATAACTTATGAATGGTCAGATTATTGTTATTCACAATATTCTGTATTTAAACAAAATTTACAATATGTCAGTAATCTACTCTTCTTTTTTCTATTTTTGTATTCACTATGGGCCTCTTTTATCTTGGCCACACTGTATTACCACATTTTTTTTTCTAAGTTAAGCAGTCGTCTATCCAATTAAATATTTCTTAGAGCTGCCACAATAAATCCCGATAGTTTCTTAGGAAAAACGAGATAATATACACAATACTTAAAAACTTTCTTAATCTACTTTGAGAATCAGCTGAAAGAAATTTCCACACAAAAAAAGATAATTTAACATTGTCAAATCAGATTCATCCCAAAATGTAAAAACCCAAGTTAGCTTTATCTAGTGAAACCGTTTGGGATTGGAAGCACATAGCTAAGAGTTTTCTTACCACTACTACTGCTTATAACTAAGTGTAGCACCAATTCGCCCGAAACCAAAGCAACTGCGCAAGCTCCTCCTCCAACCCAATCTATTTAAAGCCACCACTCTTTAACTCCTCCCACGAAGTTCCATTTTCCTTTAAATCCTTCCTCACGATATCTTCCCATTTCATTCGGAAAACATGCTTTTTGTTTGGTCCCATGTGTATGTAAGTGCAACCTTAACTCATATCTCATTCCTTCAATTTTCTACAAAAGAAATTTACCATTATAACACATTTTATGAATTTTTAGTCGGAAAAATGTCTTTTACATAAGCTTTTTTTGCAAGGATAGGAGCAAAATAATTAGTCACCTTCCCCAAACACAAAATTCAAAGATAAGACTTTTCCAGAGTTTCCACTCGTTCCCCCAGCCGAGAGACAAAATATGGTATTCTTTAAAAAATGTGTCACCCTTCAAACAAATAAACTGGCTTCATACTTTCTCTATACCATGAAATACTCGCTTGCCTTTAGGCGTAACACAGACAAAATACATGAGTATCGGAAGCTTTACCTGTTATAAAATTCCACGTGATGGTTTTCATATTCGTGATTGATTGATTAGGAGTTAAAGACGCCAATCAGTTATTTAAAGTGAGATTATTTATGTTGCCAATTTCACAAGGCAAAAGCCACCATTGAATGCTGAGTGACAAATCTAGAGTTTTTTTTTATTATTCCTAAATTTGTGACGCCAAAGTTTGACTTTTTGTTTCAATTATTTAAGAATGACTCCTGATACAAATGGACCGTTTAAATAGAATTATAAGCTTTTTAAAAATTCAAAAAACACTTTAGCGTAAAGAACGAGGTGCTGACGAGGGAGGTAACCTCCTCATATATGTAATAATTTCTGTTCGTTTTAGGTTTCAATATTGCTCCTTACTTTCAGTTGAAAAAACTTGTTTTTGTAAATTTAATTTATAAAATTTTTTAATAAATGCTGGGAAATCCAGATCCCCCTCCCATAGAAAATTCCCTTCTCCCACAAAACTCCTCCATGGAAAGATCCTCTCACGTAAGCAACTCCACCAGAAAATTTGCCCCCCCCACTATTTATATATATATATATATATATATATATATATATATATATATATATATATATATATATATATATATATATATATATATATATATATATATATATATATATATATATATATATATATATTCCCCAATAGCGAATACTATATGTAAGCAATGGGCGAAGTTCATAAATTTCAGCCCTTCCCCCGAAGGCTGTGGAGGGTCAAGCCATTCTCAAAGACATCGCTATTAGACCGGATAATTTCGGATAAAGAGGGGGTGGGAGGGGTTAGATGCCCTCCTATACTTTGGTCCCCATGGAAAGATCCTCTCACGTAAGCAACTCCACCAGAAAATTTGTCCCCCCCCCATTTATATATATATATATATATATATATATATATATATATATATATATATATATATATATATATATATATATATATATATATATATATATATATATATATATATATATATATATATATATATATATATATATATATATATATATATATATATATATATATATATATATATATATTCACCAATAGCGAATACTATATGTAAGCAATGGGCAAAGTTCATAAATCTCAGCCCTTCCCCCGAAGGCTGTGGAGGGCCAAGCCATTCTCAAAGACATCGCTATTAGATCGGATAATTTCGGATAAAGAGGGGGTGGGGGGGGGGGTTAGCTGCCCTCCCATATTTTGGTAACTTAAGAAGCACACTAGACATTTTGATTTTCAATCAAATGAACCCTCTCCCGATCTTCTAGGATCACTGGCTCAATACGATCACCCCTGGAAAAAAAAGAAAACAAATAAACACGCATCCGTAATCTTGCTTCTGGCGAAAAAATTCAAAATTCCATATTTTTGTATATAGGAGCTTGAAACCTCTACAGTGATATCCTGCATCTCATGGTGTTTTTTTTTTTTTTTTTAGATCACTTGATTTCTTAGGGGTGTTTCCCCTTTATCTGGGAAGCAGGCAAATTTTCTCAGGCTTGTAACTTTTACTAGGTAACCATAAACTTCAAGAATTTTATATATTTTGAAAAATCATCAAAATTTGATTCTTTGGAAGTATCTATTATTAACAAGACTCTGTCTCTTACAGTTTCGGTTACTATTGAGCTGCATCGCTCCTTACTAACAGTTAGTTACCACGAAATGTTTTATAAAAAGCCAGTAAATAAAAAAGAAAAAAAATTACAGGTCACGATATTTCTTACAAATAAGATCTGTATTTTTATGCATGTACCATAACTTTTCAGGGTTTTCAATCATACTTCAGTTGATTTCTTTTTTCTTATAGTAGCTCATTTGTTATCCAGAATCTCTAACTGAGTCCAAAGGTCCCAAGAAGCCGAGACCGAAATATCTCTCCAATGAAGTAAATATATCTCAGCAAAGTGACTAGCACATAAAGACCCGCCTTAGGAATCTATCGCACTGTCTGCAACAAGTGAACTGAAACCCGCTATGAATACCCCAGTGCGTTTAAAGAATCCAAGGCTATACGAAAGAAATTTCGAAGCTGTTTCCAAGGGGGGATTCAAATCCCTACAAACCTCCAGGCTTTTATAGTTTGTCAATTTATTTTTGTGTGATTTACATTTGTTTTTATGAAGGGGGACAAAATTGCCCCATGCTAAAATGCAAGAATTCTTTCACCTCTATAATAAATTCGTGTGTACGTGCCTAAACAGCATAGATCCTGAAACATTTGGAATGCAATCAAAAATGAACTCAGGCAGTTTCAGTTTGAATTGTAAAACTTCATCAACCTATCATGGTACTTTCTATCTTTAAATTTTTAGCCATTTCTTAGCTTTTCTCATTTATACATCGATCTAGAATGCAGCTTGAAAACCATTCACAAACTTCTAACATATAAAACGGACTACAAGTATAAGAAATTTAAATCTTTTAAGCATTTAATATTATCTTTCATTCAAACCGCTTAAATCTCCAATCACAAAAAAGTTCAGATGTAGAAAATAAAACAACTTAAACCAAAGTTCAACTTGAAGTTTCTTATTAAAAAAGGGGAAAAGGCTTTTGGTAAATAGATTTGAGCTCCAATAAAACTGGGATACTTTCCGTATAAAACTACTTGTCCCCACTTTTCGGAGTCAGCTGAAAAATAGAAGAAAAGCAGACAAAGAACCAATGCAATATTAAAACTTCCAGAAGTTTTCGAAGAAATCCTATAATCAGCTAATACTAGGGAAGCAAATTCCCCCAATAATTCTTAAATATATGCATCTAGCACTTCCTAGTTGTAATAGGTGAAAAGAGAAACATTAATTTGGGTAGGTAAGACTGCGTTTTACGCAGGGGAGTTTCATTGAAAGTAATTGTTGTACAAGGTCTAGCGCAGGAAAAGCAAAAAGATCGAGAGAGAGAGAGAGGGGGGGGAGAGAGAGAGAGGGGGGGGGGGGGAGAAAATGGCGAGAGGTAGAGAGAAAAAGAAGGAGAGAGAAAGGAAGAGACATAGAGGGGGTTAGAGAGAAAAGGTAGAGATTGTGGAGTGACAAAGAGTGTGAGCATGAAATCTGAACGATAGAAATGGTTAAGTGGGAATTTACAAAACAAATAGGAACAATTGAGAATTCCATTTCTTAATGAAAAAGACCTTCACATGTAGTTATGCAGTTTTTGGTAGCAGCAGGCGACCGATTTAAAAAAGGGAAAAGTGGGTGAAAAACAGCAAAAAAAAAGCTATAAACATATGGCACCAATTTGCTTAAGAAAAAATAGCTTTCCTTTGAAGTTCTTGTTGTCTTTTTGAAACAACTGATATTTAAGGGGATGTTGAGCTAAATAAAACACGATATGTGCATGCAGGTTGCCAAAAGGCCGTATCAGCAGTTTTTCAGGAACTGCTTAGAGTATTAAATGGCATCCCGATCGAGGAGGTCCAGAATTTCAAATATCTAGGCTCCCTAATAAGGCAAAGCTCTAAATAAAATACAAAGCTGCATCTCTGCAGCCTGGGCAGCATTCATTCAGCTTCAGAAGTGTCTCTGGCTACGAAATGAAATCTTCCTTTGAACAAAGCTCCGGATGACGCGTTGGTCCTCTCTGTACTTCTTTACGGTTGCAAAACTTGATCCCTCAAAGCAGGGGAATCGAATGACCTGAACGTCTTTCACCACAAGTGTCTGCGCTGTATTCTTGGCCTGCATCTCTCTGACCACGTTTCTGTTGATGTCATCAGAAGAAGATGTGGTGATATACCACTTGTCTCTGATGTTGTCAAAGCGAGACGTCTACGGTGGTTTGGACATACACTGCACCAACCGGATAATTCTTTCATCAAACCGTGCTTGAAATGCCAACCCCTTACTCACTGGAAGAAAAAGCACGGAGGACAGAAAAAGACATGTTTATCGACAGTTAGAACTGACCTCGAGCCATTGGAAGGTTTCAAGAAGCACAGGCATCGCTGGAATAGACGATGTATTCAGTTAATCCAGCCAGTCACACTTGAAAGAGAACGATGGAGGAAGGCTTGTCGACAAATTTCTGGATACCACTATGAACCTGGACAAGGCTCGAACGTTACCCAAGTAAAAGTAAGTAAGTAGAGTCTTAATTTGAAATTTTTAGGGCATGTTGAGGGAGAAGTTGAACCAACCGAAAGCACTATGTGCATACTGTGGAGCAGCTTAGAGCACATTAAGTTGAAACTTTTAGTGCATATTGAGGGGGAGGGGTTAAACCAACCAAAATGTAATAGTATTTAATAGTAATTTAATAATAATAATTAATATTTAATAGGTAATAGTATTTAATAATTTGATTGTGTTATAATTTAAGTGTTTTTGCTAATGCTAAGGGAATTAAGGTAAAACTTTCAGGGAATGCTGAGGGCGATGTTGAACTAAATCAAAACGCGCTATATGCATGCAGGTTGTCAAAAGGGCGTCTCAGCAATACACAAGAAACGGTTTAGAGCATTAATTTGAAACTGACAGGGCATTTTGAGGAGAGCGTTGAATTAAATTAAAGCATACTATGTATATAAAAAAGGGGAGTATCAGCCACATCCCGGTATTGCCTTAAGGTATTAAGTTAAAATTTTCGGGGCGACTAATATTACTACCACTTTTGCTACTAATTCTACTTCTACTACAGCTACTAATACTACCACTATTGAACTAAATCAAAATAGATTAAATGCATCTTGGTTGCCAAAATGATACAGAAATGATATATTATTTTTCTATAAAACTAAAATAAAGGGCACTAAGTGCATTTTGGTAATTAGTAGGACACATCAGCAATTTCTCAAGGACTCCTGATGGTATGAGGTTGAAACTTTCAGGGCTACAGCTACTACTAATATAGCTCCTACTACTCCTGAACTAAATCGAAAGGGTTTAAGTACACAATTTCTTAGGAACAGAATAAAGTATTAAGTTGTACTTTTGAGGGAAAGTTGACGGGGTGTAAAACTAATTCAAAAGATACTATATGTATCCAGATTGTCAAAAGGGCGTTTTTGCAACATCCTAGCAATAGCTATAAATTTTACGTTAGAACTTTCAGAGAATGTTATTGAAAATGTTGAGCTAAATTAAAAGACAGTATATTCACTCAGGTTTGTCATAGGGGCGTATTTGCTATATCTGTGGAACGGATAAGGTATTAAATTGAACTTTTAAGGGCTACTACAACTATTACTGCGACTATTTACTGCGAAACAGGCTGCTTGCGTCTGTGACTATTTGCAACTGCAACAACTTGCGACAACGACTACGATTCTGACTTCTTGCGACAGCAACTACAACTGCTTGTGACGGCAACTGTAACTACTTGCGACCGTGACTACGAATGCTTGACATGCTGCGACTACTTGGAACTGCGACTACGGCTGCATCAATCAATCAATCCATTTACTCAACAAATAAATTTACAACAACAACACTTCAACATAGACTCCCCCGTAAGGCCTTACGGCCAGGAAGAAAACAGGAGAGAAACAAAAATTAAACATAATGAAACAAAAAAAAGAATATTTTCAATGTAATGCATTTAGACCATTCAAAGATTCAACAAAAAAAGAGAAAAAAAAATCCCCTGAATTAGAGAAAACAAGTAGAAATGTTAAACGCAAGTCAAAAACACCCTTTACAATAAACATTTCTAACCCAAGTTAGGGTCACCCATACCCTCCCCGCCCTCCTAAAAAATTGTCATATGCGACTGTGACTACTTCCAACTGCAGCTGTGATTACCTCTGACTGCTATTACTACTACTAGAACAACTAATACGTCTACAACTACTGCTACTATTGAAATAAATCAGAAGAACTTAAGTGTATCCAGGTTGTCAAGGTAGCACAGATGCAATACTTAGGAATGAAATAGGGCATTAAGTTGAAACTTCCAGAGAAAGTTGAGAGCGATATAAAACTAAAACAAAATCAATTACGTGTATTAGATTGTCAAAAAGGTATCCTTAGAGAAATGTTTTTGGGGGTGTTGAATCAAATCAAAAGACACTATGTGCATCCAGTTTTGTCCAATATCTCAAGAACGGCTAAGGGTAATAATCTAAAATTTTCAGGGTATGATGAGTGGGCGATTGAACAAAATCAAAATGCATGATGTGAACCTAAGGTTGTCAATAGGTGTATCTGTAATATCTCAGGAAAGACTAAAGGAATTATGTTGAAACTTTGAGGGCATGTGGAGGGGAATATTTTATTAATACTTGTCTGTACTTAAGGTTGTAATATAATAGGGGTTAGATTTCAGTCAGCATTACAGAACCCCAAAGATTACTTAGATTTTCAACCCATATACTTGATAGATTTTTTTTCGTACACATCAATCCAAAACATTATAGTGAAACCATTATTAAAAATAGTTGCAAAATTTGGTCAACATATAAATACAAAACCAAAATCTGGATACTTACAGAGAAAAACCGACAAGGTTTAAAATATTCTTTTCTCAGTAAATGAAAAAGACCATGTCAATTAAAAACATGTAGAAATTAATTTAAAAAATTTCTTCCACAAAAAAGTATCAAAAACAGTGAAGAAAATAAAAAATAATGTACATTTTAAACGTTTTCTCTTTCGATCTGTAATGAATCTAAAATTATTAAGACTTTCCGGAATGAATATATATATATATATATATATATATATATATATATATATATATATATATATATATATATATATATATATATATATATATATATATATATATATATATACATATATATATATATATATATATATATATATATATATATATATATATGTATATATATATATATATATGTGTGTGTGTTCATTTGTTTATTTCAATAATCTCGGTTATGATGGAGATATTTTCTTTCGAAAAGTTTTTTTCAATAAATTATTGAGAAACAATACATTGATTTGAAGATAATTTTATGTTTCCGTTCTAGCAGGCTCCGATAGCATTTGCATTAGACTCTGAGTCTGCCTTAAAAAAAAACTACTTTTTCAAGAGGCTTATGGCCGCCACCTAACAGTATTTCTTTCAAATAGCTTCGAACGAACGAATTTTCTTGGACAAAATCTCGAGTGTATATGCAACGATGAAATATTTGAACCGATATAGAAACGTCACGATATTATACATCTAAAAACAAACATCCAATTTTATGGCTTCCCGAAGATATTCTCTTCTCAAAACTATTCATATTCCCACTGGGAACTAAATGAATTTTTTTCCTCGGCTGAGAATAAATGTTCCCATATCTTTCGTCTTTTGCTATGGTAAAAATGATAAACGGTCTATATGAGTTACTTTACATCCAAGGTCGATAAAAACGGAGAAGGGATATCCATTAGCGGCGCTAACTATATAACGCTTGTCACCTGTAGGTCTCTCTTCCATAATCAAAGAGATTAATTTATCATCACCTTTACCCTGAACCAGGAACAAAAATGAGTTAATGGCCTTCGTGCGAAGGATAGAGAATGTAAATACAAAGAGGGAGGGGGGACTTAATGACATAAAAGTTTTATGAAAAACAAAGTAATCAGGTTCATGCGAGGGATCATTTCATCTTGATTTTTTACTTCACTGATTTATCCTTTTTTTATTGATTTGCGCATTAATTTTGTCCGCGCAAAGTTTTTTCCTTGGCGTATCTGTGTTCTAACATTTTTATTGCTAAGATCATTGATGCCAGAGACACAACTACTTTTTAACTTAGATGATCAAGTGCAGATGATACTCATAGAAGAGGAAGGGGGAGGTGTAAAAAATGCAGAATACGGAACCTTCACCTCAAATTTGGAAAAAAAAATTCTTAATTGGTGAATCAGCTGAGAATTTTGGACAATCAAGTGATGAGAATTCACTACGGCCGTCCCTCAAACGAAGTCTCTACTTAAAGGTTACAGTTCAACTTTTTAGGGGGCAGATTAGACTGATCTTTATAGGAGGATGGATCTGAATGCTTGAAGAAATATTAGGTTGAGACCCACTATTTAATCTTATGCATTTCTAGGGGATCCTTTCCAAGGGTGTTTTTTTTTTCTAAATACTCCTGCGTCCTCAAACCTACTAAAGCAATATAATATTCAAAGCCTTGACATTTTGCAGTTATTGATTTAGTTCTACTTCTTCTATTTAAAAAGTAATTTAGGGATTTTCAAAGTTCCTTACTCTTTGTTAAATTTTGTTGTAAATTTATTATTTCGTATAGTATATTTTCTATTTTTGCTCATTAAAAATGGGCTTTCCTAACATCTTCTTCGATATCAAACCTGCTCAGACCGCTCTTGTTCTGCCCATTTGAGAAAATCTAAAATCAACCTGATCTAGAAAACCACATGCTATAACTTGCTGCAAAACCGTCTTCTAGATAGCTCTATTCTATCATTGTGCGTCTCCTGTATCAAATGCCTAACAGAGTGGACCTGTCTTCATTTTCCTGGTAAACCAAAGATTCATCTCGCTCCATTTGAGTGTCTTCAAAATGAATCCATCAAGGCACCAGCCTCTCTCGATAGCCTCACTAAACCCATCCAAGACGCGGCAGCTGTTTCAGCATTTTAAAAACACCTTTCAGCTTTCTTCTTAGGATATTTCCAATATAATTCCTGCTAGGGCTAAAAGTATCTACTCTCTCCTCTTGATGAGGGTAGCTCGTCCTAATCTGACCACGCTGATTGCTTTCATCAAGAAAGGGTAAGGCAGAAACTCCGGTGAGAAAACTTCCGAGGCGATCAGTTACCCCGTCCAACAAGCTCCTAGCCATTTTTCTGCTCCAGAAGTAACCCCCAGAAAGAAAGCCATTTTTATACTCCTTTACGAGGGGTTTCATTCATCATGTAGGGAATTTAATACGAAAATTTGCAAGAATAGCAACATATCAGCTTCCTTTTGCGTCATAAATTTTGAAATAGCAAAAAAAAAAGAAAGAAAAAAAAAACAAGAAAGAAAATCTCTAAGATTTTATGTTTCTGAATAATTTGCCGTGTCTTTATGTCAGATTTCACAGGAGCCATGACCAAAAATAATCGTGCTTTAGGTTTCAAAATTAACCTAAATATCAGCCAAATTGGTCAATAGGATCCGCTCCAAAAAAGGATGTAAGAGAACAACAATCCGGTTCCTGCATACCAAGTTTTTATGCTCAAATATTTGCATCCTCGACCATGTTTTCCTTTAAATTTCTATTGGAAAGCAAATTTCTTGCCGCAATAATTCGGATTTCTTCAAATTTTTGGCTTTCCCGAATTCTTAAAGAATCGCTCTTATGTTCACTAAAAGAAAACTGGGATCCCCTGACCTCCAAATCCCTATAAACCTCCAGCACTGATTCTGCATTCAACTCGTACTTCTCTATATTTAATAAACGATCAGTAAATATAGAAAAAGCAAAGAAAATCTCGAGAAAAAGGGTCAAATAACCAGTAGGAAAAAAAGGAAGAAGAATCAAAAGGATATTTCACCTATATACACCAAAGTGTCCTCACCGTTAATAAACAAGAATCTGAGCTATAAAAACTTGTAAAAGAAAGATATTTTTGATCAAAAAGGAATGAAAAAAAAAAAAATCCAACTATTACATGCACTGGCTAATTCGTGCAAAATGAACGTAAAACATACATTACAATTGAGTGAGATACTTTTTAAGCGTAAACTTTCTTTAAAGTTGTTATGGTTTAGACTAGGCAATTTTAGGGGGGGGGGGTACAGAGGGGAAACTTGCCGCTTGCGCAGAAATTTTATTGACGCAAAATTTAAAAAAAGGCAATCTAGTGGTTATAATCATTTGAAGTTTTAAAATTTCATTTTTATTAAAATAAAGTGGAGGGCACAACTAATAAACGATATTAATTAATAAATTGATAAAACAGAAAGGTTAAAAAAATAAAATAATTCATTAATGACAATAAATAATTAAATAACAATAATTGAGAAAACTAAACGAAAACAAAAACTGAATTATTGAAATAATAAATTATTCATTAATTAATAAACAGAAAAATAATTTTGTTAATGAATAAAAGTTTTGTAAAAATTTGACCCCTAAATTCTGTAGGAGATAAGAGGTGAGGGGGACTAATAATATTTTGCCCTGGGCACAAGAGAGGCCAGAACCACCACTGGGTTTAGAATCCTTTTTTCTAAACACTGAGGACGGTTGGTTGTACATGCACGAAATATTTCTAAGACTATTCTCCTTTTTCTTACTACTGGCCATACGCCCCTTATTTCTCAAGATTTTCTCTTTTTTTCTACATTTAATGTTCTTTAAAACTTTACTCTAAGTTATACCTGAAATATAATTAAATACTTATAGTGGCAATAACGACGACAAATGATTTAATGCCATATAAAAAGAGATATAGTAAATAGCATTGTAGATTATCGTTGGTAAAACAGAAGGACCTGAAGGAGGCTCTGTTTGAGCCACTTCTGTTTGAAAAGGTTCTTTTCTGAAGGAGTGAGCATTCTTATTGAGGGTTCATTGAAGCCACTTTGGGTCTCTATACAATGGAAAACTAAAAGTAATGAAAGATTTCCCCGACATACATTTGAAGTTTTAAATCAATGATTCCTTGAAAATTCCCGCTCGAACCTTTTATGTGGGATCATTGATGCAAAACCGAATATCATCTTACTGTGATAAGACCCAAAATGCCTTCAAAAACCTTTCAAACTGCACTTCCAAGAATCACAAAAAATACTCGTAAACACTTCTCTTCCGGACGCGATCCCCTAATCTCAAGAACACACTACCCTTCAAGAATATTTAGTGTTGAGCTTCCTAAAGCATATTTCTGAAAAATTAATTTTTAGTTACGTTAAAACACGTGAACAAATTACAAAAAAATAAAATAAACAAAATTGAGTGTCAGACGCAGCCTACTAATATGACTAGCAAATGAAACTGATGTACAATTTCTTGCTCAAATTTCTAAAGCAGACCACCCTTTCGGGCAAATCACCTTTCCAGGAATCCTTATTGAGCTTTCTAAGGTACATTTCCAACGTGCCGATATTACGCAGTGGTCAATGAAATTGATTCAACTGGAAACCGCTGACAAACCACAAATTAGTTTTTGGATAAGTGATAAAGGTACATTTCAAAGGAGATTTTGAGACCAAAGTCTAAATTTGAAATAAAATTGACATAAGCCGTCAAGAAAGGCCACCATTAACAATAGAACCAAAAAGGAACTCAGGTCACGCTTCGTCTTGTCTCAGGAATTCAGCATAGATACAGCAAAATGAGTTGGTATACAAACAAAAGGGGTTAAAATCACAGTGGATTGACAAAGACGTGTTTTAGTGGTACCAAGAATGGCTGTAGTGATTGGAAAGAGCAATTTACAATCTTCCCTCCCAAAGTTGTACGAGTGTACTTTGGATAGTTACAGGGGTTATACAGGACAGAGGTTGGTATTGTGCTACATACAATTCAAGAACCGCATAAGGTTTACACTACCTTTTCTTAGCATGTTCTTTTCAGCAGACTGATGGTTTTAGGTTTCATTAAACCTCATTAAGAGGTTTGTATTGTGCCACACACAATTCAAGAACCGCATAAGGTTTACACTACCTTTTCTTAGCATGTTCTTTTCAGCAGACTGATGGTTTTAGGTTTCAACATAAGACAACAATTGTGATATCATTCCATAGCAAGACTCAGCCAGCCTATCTGGCGAGCGACAGTTTTAAAATTTGCTTCCTTTTTAGATGAAAAATATGTAAAAATAGACGAAACACACCCGAAAATAGGAAAAGTTCAAATCATTTTTCAAGAATACTCTCTGTTACATCATAACTCAATCCCTCTTTAAAGCAATACAATCCATTTTTCTAGATTGATAAATATGGACTAAACATATGAGAAAATAGGAAACTTTTCTATTTTTTTACCACGTTAAGATTGTTTTCTGAGAAAAAGTGCAAGAAATTTCATGATTTGGGCTCTTTGAATGGATAGATCTGAAACTACTGAAACCAATAATATCTTAAAATTTTTGCTGCAAGTTCAACCTGTAAATTTGCTGCAAAATCGCAAGGAACATTAACGGCAAGCGAAAAGACTTCTGATCGTCAAAATTAACCGATTTAGAAATTGCTTTAAAAAGTATTATGCATTATCAGCCAACGGCGGACAGTCAAGTAGATCAAGAAAATATTACTTTCTCTCACGAAGAGAGTACAAACCTTTTCCTAAAATATATTACTGTTGTTCTGTCTAATTGCGACATTGCTATATATATTACAAGACACATTCATAAAGTGATTCCCATTAATCAGTTGACAACTTATTTTTCACTAGTTGCGAGAATACAACAAAATAACCATCCAACTCCCAAGCAATACATACCTGAAGATTTGAGCGAGACAGTGACACACAAATTGCTTCCTTTTTTAGATGAATAATTTTCATTTTCTTTTCACCAGGCGGCCCTTTTCATTAGCGTTTATCCCTTAATTCTAAAATGAAAATGATAAACTTTTGTCATGTTACAACAAACGCCAATATTTGTAATTTTCTCTGCTTTTACACTCCATTACATTCCATTCGGTTTTACTTTTAGGCTCTGATTAAAATCTTAACCGACATTTTCAAACAGTTCGTGGTAACGAACTGTAAGTAAAGAGCGATGCGGCTTAACAGTAACCGAAACTCTAAGAAACAGAGTTTTGATAACAATAGATACATCAAAAAAATCGAATTTTGATGCTTATTCAAACAATATAAAATTCATCAAACTTAATGTTACTCATCAAAAGTTACGAGCCTGAAAAAATTTAACCAATTTTTGAAAAAGGGATTAAACACCCACAAAGCATCAAAAGATCCTATTGAAAATGACACTAGATTCAGCATACCAGAGAGCCCTAGAAGTCTCAAGCTCCTAAATACAAAAAGGCGGATTTTTTTTTGCCGGAAGGAAGAACTCAGATTGTTTATTTGTTTTTTTCTTGTTTTGTTCTTTTTTCTCGGGGGTGATCATATCGAACCAGTTATCGTAGAAGATCGAGAGAGGGCTCATTTGATCGGAAATCAAAAGTTCTTGTGCCCTTTTTAAGAGAAAAAACCTAATAACTATGTCTTTGAGGATGACGACCCCCAAAAGTTCCTTGGGGAAGGGCTGCAAGCTATGAACTTTGCCCATTGTTTTATATATAGTATCGGTTATTGGGAAGTATACAGACGTTTTTCAGGGGGATTTTTTAGGTGGAGGTGGAAGGGGGTTACGTGGGAGCATCTTTCTATGGAGGAATTTTTCATGGGGGAAGGGGATTTTCCATGAAGGGGAGCCGGATTTCCCAGAATTATTTAAAAACGAACCGAAATCAAATAAAAAAAAAACAAGTTTTTTTCAACTGAAAGTAAGGAACAACTTCAAAACTTAGGACGGACAGAAATTATTACGTATATGAGGAGGATTGCCCTCTCCTCAATACCAAGCTCTTTACGCTAAAGTTTATCTAATTATCCATTTGTCTAAGAATGACTCCTGAATCACAAAGACCGTTTATTTAGAATAATAAGCATTTTTAAAAGTTCTAAATAAAAAAAAACTAGCGTGAAAATTGTCCGTTTCAAGATTTAATGTTGCTCCTTACTATCAGTTGAAAAACTTTTTTATTAAATTACGAAAGGGCAGCAATCTTTGTTTCCGCGATTTGGATCACCTCACCTTATATTCTAGACGTATGATCACCAAAGTCTTGTAGCCCCCTTTAAAGGGGTCCCAGTAACGTCTTATTGGATCCAAAGCAGAGCAGACCCGAAAAAGGGATGGACGCCCATGCTCTTCATCCATTAAAGGTTGTTAGAGTAACATCTTATTAGATCCAAAGTAGACCGGACCCAAAAAGAGGATGGACGGCTATACTCTTTAGCCATTAAAGGTCACAGTAATATTTTATTAGATCCAAAGCAAAGTGGACCTGGAAAAGGGATGGACGGCCGGTAAAATTGGTGCAAACAGTATTACTGGCTTTCATATAAAGTGAATATACCACTCGATGCCTTTTTTAATGCTATCAAAATTCGGGTAAAATTGGTGCAAACACATAAAAAAAATAAAAGAAAAATAAATAAAATAAACACAGCAATGGTTAGTTTACGTATTTAATATATGCTATGCTTTACCCCCACCCCCCTGATGGGCAAATATATAGCCCAAATTTGTTTCTAAACTATTACAGATTTGCAATGACCTCATATATAGGTCATTTTTAAGAGGTCAAAAAGTGCTTAAATCTGAATTTGCGGTAGAAGCGATTATTATATTTGTAAAGAGCATAAAAAAGCCATCGAGTGGTATATTTACTTTATATGAAAGCCAGTAATGCTGTTTGCACCAATTTCACCGGACGGCCATGCTCTTCAGCCATAAAAGGCCACAGTAACGTCTTATTTAGATCCAAAGCTGAGCGGACCCGGAAAGAGGATGGACGGCTATACCTTTTAGCCATTAAAGGCCAACGTAACGTCTTATTAGATCCAAAGCAGAGCGGACCCGAAAAGAGGATGGACGGCTATACTCTTCGTCCATTAAAGGCCACAGTAACGTCTTATTTAGATCCAAAGCAGAACGGACCCAGAAAAGGGATGGACGCCCATACTCTTCAGCCATTAAATGAAACAGTAACATTTTATTAGATCCAAAGCAGAGTGGACCTGGAAAAGGGATGGACGGTCATGCTCTTCAGCCATCAAAGCCCACAGTAACGTCTTATTTAGATCCAAAGCAGAGCGGACCCGAAAAGAGGATGGACGGCTATACTCTTCAGTCATTATAGGCCACAGTAACATTTTATTAGATCAAAAGCAGAGTGGGCCTGGGAAAGGGATGGACGACCATGCTCTTCAGCCATCAAAGGCCACAGTAACGTCTTATTAGATCCAAAGCAGAACGGACCCGGAAAAGGGATGGACGGCTATACTCTTCAGTCATTATAGGCCACAGTAACATTTTATTAGATCAAAAGCAGAGTGGGCCTGGGAAAGGGATGGACGACCATGCTCTTCAGCCATCAAAGGCCACAGTAACGTCTTATTAGATCCAAAGCAGAACGGACCCGGAAAAGGGATGGACGCCCATACTCTTCAGCCATTAAAGGCCACAGTAACATTTTATTAGATCCAAAGCTGAGCGGAACCGGAAAAGGATTGGAAGCCCATACTCTTCAGCCGTTATGGCAAACCTATGAAACGCGTATCAGAGATCACACACAAGCTATTTCCAGAGGATGTGCGACGAAAATTAATTCTACTTTGCGTTCTTTTCATGACTTTCGCTTGCAGATTTAACAGAATATTATATATATTTTCTTTGTTTAATTGAGTGTTTCTAGTCGCTTTTATATTCTGTAGCATTTCAAGCAAAACAAAACGAAAAAAAGTAGTTTTCCGAATTGCATATTTTCAAGACAGTATTTGAATCTATATTTGTTGACTTAAGGTCAAAATTTCAAAATATGGAATAAAATCTTTAAAAGGGCACAACTACGAACAGAAAACTTTGAGTGCTTCGTATAGGTTTCTTGGCGCTTTAAGCAAAATAAAAGATCTAGCGATGGCTTATATAACATTTTTTTTCATCAATGTATTCTTGTGAGACTGTATTTATGACATTTTTACAACAGTAATAAATAAAATAATTATGAACAAAGAATTCGTCTAACCAATAATGGTATTGGCCAGCTTTCTAGGCGTTGGGGTTCCAAGCCTGAATACACAATCAGACAATTAGCAAACCAATTGTCTACGGAGCGTGTCACTTTGTAGTCTTTTCCACTTTCACAATTTGGTTTGTCTCTATGGCTAGATATAACATTCGTACATAATATTTTAGTAACAAAATTATGGAAACTACGACAAAAAATTATGGAAAGCAGGCATCCAGAACGCATTGTATTAAATACCTAACTTAACCACCTCTATATATAAAATATTTATTTAAAAAATACGGACATCGTAGTTTGTTTCACTAAAGAACAATGCAACAGAAAAACCGGCTTTACTCGGATCAAACAAAGCAAACTTCTTAAAAGTGTTCTAGATAATGCATAAGTACCATTTATTTCTGCATTAAGGAATGCTAAGCGGACGTTTCGACTGAAATATTTACTGAATATGGCTGAAGAGCCCACAAGCACGAATTGCACTGCCAGCCGAAGGCAAGAAATCAGGATATTAGTACATGCGCTATACAGAGCATAGGTAAACATACGAAAAAGTAAGTTTTTTAATATATATATATATATATATATATATATATATATATATATATATATATATATATATATATATATATATATATATATATATATATATATATGTTATCTGTAAGTTATACTAAATAAAGTTTAACTGCCAAACTTCAACTTAAAATTTTCAATATCTGTTTGTAATGCAACACCAACCAACTTTTGCAGTAGTAGTAGTAGTAGTAGTAGTAGTAGTAATTTATTAACCAAAGGAAATAACACAGACAATATCAATCGCTAGCACACCAAAATCGTTGCTTGCGAGGGTGTGTTACTAACAAAAAATAGAAGAGCAAAAAAAAAAAATTAAATTTCGTAAAACTAGAAATAAATATCTATGGTCATAGGAACGTAATGTAATAGAGCAATAACCATGATTATGTCACAACATTAGTTATGGCATGGTGCCAAATTTTCAACCATCTGAAATTCAAACCCTGCTCTACTTGATAAAATCTAATACAATCTAGCTGATTCTAATACAATCTACACGTCAGCCCTATCCCTACTTAAAGGTTTCCTCACTACACAGCCCGACCTAGATCTGTCTTAAAAGAAAAAATCCCCTGAAGTGCAGGGTCAGTCAGATTCTAGATAACATTAATTAGTTCGTAAAAAAAATTTACCGATCAACAAATCCTTTCTATATACTTTATGTCCTTGCCTTATCCTTGGCATATTTGCGAGGCATCTAGCTTAAGTTTTTTGTTTTTTTATTTGTTTTTCCTCTATTTATTTACTTAGAGGGGTTTCATCACTAGGAATTGGAATTTGTTTATTTCACCAACTCCGACTCCCTTAGCAATAAATTAGGATTAGCTCCAACTTTTCGACTCGAATTCAAACTGAACTTCAGCTACTTCGGACAGACTACAAAACAGAAACAACACTAGTTTGTGTCTTAAATCCAGAAAGGTCAATCCAAAGACAATGAAAAACTTGTTTCAGTTCGATTTAACTTGGGAATATATGAATAAAAGACTACTTGTGCCACACACAGTTTAGAGACTGGCAATTACATGAAAAATTTAGAGAATTTCATGAAAAAAACTGGAGTGACATGAGAGGTGTAGCATAAGTGCGAGATAGTAACGTCGGCAATGAACGGGGTCCGTTGAGTCCGTTGATTTTCGAATTAAAATGGAATAGTTGTGGGGCATCAAGTCATAGCTAATTCTAGAAAAAGCCAAGACATATAATCCAATTGAGTGAGAAACAAAACATGGCATTAATTTTAAAAAAAGGCATTAAGCATTAAAAAGGAAATTGGATAGCTGATATAAAGAACTTACGATTTATAAGATTAAAGCTAAAATTTATCTACAATTAGTTCATATTTTTCCCAAGAATTATCTTAAATCAAAATCCAGTATCCAAATAGTAAGTCTAGGCTAGCTTGAGAAAACTTTGGCAGATAGAGTAGGCAAGTTGACTTGAAGCTGGTAGGTCTAATGGTGAACCAATTCAGCTTTTTTACCCCCCCCCCCCCCTCATATAAATTTTAAAGTATCCTTAAAGACAATTAAAGACAAACAAGCATTACATTTATGGCTAAAAAGGAACAAAACAGCCAAACGCTAGATGGTGTTAGTATACTTTCTTTTCGACATGAGTGCCAATATCCTCTCAAATAACTTTCCATCTCTCCTTGGATTATATATTTTAATAAATCTAGAGAAATTTATAGACAAACAAGTTGTTTGTTTTGCTTTAACAAACGAGCTACACAAAATATTCTAGTAAAGAGAATAAACAGACAATTACAGTGGTTTCACATTAACATTGCGCAACAAAAGCTACTTGATGTATGAATGTATAATGACGGATATGTTCGTCAGCTAAAAATAATTCACCAATCGGATAAAAGTTTACATTCTTAGGGACCCAAGTCAATGTGATTGGCCTATTTAGCCAAGACTCCCCGAGACAATCCCGGTCTCCCTAATGGGGAAATATTGATAAAATTTAGGGGAATGATTTACGATATGTAGATTTTAAAACCGTTTCGCATGGTGCACCTGCAAAATATATTCTTACATTTCTTAAACAAAGTATCATTAAAACGAATATCTTGCTTTTCCATTATCTGAAAAATATTTTTCTGGAGCAGAATTAAAGAATCCTAAACTTTTTTGACTAGCCTCTGATTGGATGCGTTTATTAATTTGCATGACCAACAAAAACAGCAGTAAATAGAATTTTTGCACAACTCGTGAAAAGTAAGACCTTTTTTAACATATATGGCGTCAACGCGACGACTGCGACCCATAAATTTACACCAAAATCTCGTAAAGTGACATTAATTATTTCATACAAAAGGCATTACAAAAAAAATGTCTTCAGTAATAAACTATGTCTTCAGACGATAAAAATGTTTCTACTCTAGATTTTGCACAAAATTCATCATTTTTATTACTACTATTTTAAATCTTTAGGTGTTTACTTAGAAAGCATGAAGACAAAATGACAACAAAGACCTGGCAGGACATAACCTTTTTCGCCTTGACCTGATTTAAAAGATAAATCAGAAAAGAGCTCAGCAGGTTTCCTGACATTAACAGGGTCGATGACCGACGACACTGTAGAGATGACATCAGTCAATCAGACAGTTCAATGAAAAATTCTGATTGGCTCAAATTAGCCAATCAGATTATTCCAATCAATCAGCCAATCAAATTAGCCTTTCAAAGTCTTAATTGCGAAAGGACATTTACTCAGTCTAGAAGCCTTAAATAATAAGTTGCATTTGCCCATAACATTATCGAGGGATACTAGGGAAAGCGGTATACCAGTCTGTAACTAAATAAAAAAAAAGAAGTTTTTTTTTAACTCGTAGTAAGGAGCGACATTGAAACTTAAAACGAACAGAAATTACTTCGTATATGAAAGGGGCTGCTTCCTCATCAACGCCCCGCTCTTTACGCTAAAGTTTGACTCTTTCTCTCAACTCTACTTCTTAAAACAGTAAAAAAACTTCTTTTTTTACTTAGATTCTGTGACTTTTAGGGGGTGTTTCTCCCTATTTTCTAAAATAAGGCAAATTTTCTCAGGCTCATAACTTTTGATGGGTAAGACTAGCTTTTGACCCTTTTCCAAGTAAAAATACGTCTAGCTGATCGTACAAAATGTTTCTTCTATAGCTGATCGTTAGAATCTATTATATACTTATGTGTGAAACAGGTTCAAATGAGGGCAGAGTCACAAAATTCCAATCAGCGGTAATAATTTTGATGAAGTTATGTTAAATGTAGCCTATAAGGTTAACTTTAGGCCAAGAAGTTGATTCCAAGATTAAGTTCAGACATGCTGGAAAAAAGGTATCTAAGCCGGGAAAAATAGTTACTTGACCTTTATCGCATTGCTTTTTCTTCTTTTTTGTTTTTTTCGTTTTCATATTGCTTTTTTAGAAACAAGTCTATCTGATTATTTTTCTTTGTAATTTTTAGATGCATGTAAAAGTTTATTCTATGGTTTATCATATCATCAACAGATTTATGTGGCAAACACATTAGAATAATCACAGCATGTCTTACAATCCAAATCAGTATAATAATTTTGATGAAGTTTCATGGATTTGGTGAAGTTGCTTCATGTAATTCTCAAGTTTATCCTAACATTCTATTACAAATACCAATTGAAAACCAATATGAATATTTTATAATCAAACAGTTCGTGGTAACGAACTGTAGTAAGGAGCAACCCGGCTCAATAGTAACCGAAACTCTAAAAAATAGAATTTTGATACAAATAGTTACATCAAAAGAATCGCATTTTAATGCTGATTTTAAATATATAAGTTTCATCAAGATCAGTTATACCCATCAAAAGTTACGAGCCTGAAAAAATTTGCCTCATTTTGAAAAATAGGGGGAAACACCCCCTAAAAGTCATACAACCTTAACGAAAATCACACCATCAGATTCAGCGCATCAGAGAACCTAATTGTAGAAGTTTCAAGCTCCTATTTACAAAAATGTGGAATTTCGTATTTTTTGCCAGAAGACAAATCACGGATGCGTGTTTATTTGTTTGTTTGTTTGTTTTTTCCAGGGGTGATCGTATCGACTGAGTGGTCCTAGAATGTCGCGAAAAGGCTCATTCTAACGGAAATTAAAAGTTCTAGTGCCCTAATTAAGTGACCAAAAAAATTGGAGGGCACCTAGGCCCCCTCCCACGCTCATTTTTTCCCAAAAGTCACCGGATCAATATTCTGAGATAGCCATTTTATTCAACATAGTCGAAAAACCAAATAACTATGTCTTTAGGGACGACTTACTCCCCCCACAGTCCCAGTGGGAGAGGCTGCAAGTTACAAACTTTGACCTTTGTTTACATATAATAATGGTTACTGGGAAGTGTACAGGCGTTTTCAGGGGGATTTTTTTTGGTTTAGGGAGAGAGTTAAGGGGGGTGGTTGCGTGGGAGGATATTTCCATGGAGAAACTTCTCATGGGGGAAGATAATTTCAATGAAGGGGGCGCAGGATTTTCTAGCATTATTTGAAAAAGCAATGGAAAAATAAATATGAAAAGTTTTTTCTACTGAAAGTAAGGAACAGCATTAAAACTTAAAATGAATAAAACTTATTACGCATATGAGGTGTTTACCTACTCGTTATACCACACTCTTTACGCTAACGTATTTTTAGTAATTTCAACTATTTATTCTACGGCCTTTGTGATTCAGAGGTCATTCTTAAGGATTTGAGACAAAATCTAAGCGTTAGTGTAAAGAGCGAGGTATCGACGAGGGCTGAACCCCCTCATATACGCAATAAAAACATACGAATATAGAAGGTCGTTACGCAAGTTAATTAGTAAGTTACGTATATTTTTTACCAAAGAAAACGTTTGTAAAAAATTAAAAGTTCTAGTTGCTTTTTAAAGTAATCAAAAACTTGGAGGGCAACTAGGCTAATGAATGAATATGCAAATTTATATTAATGAAATTTGTATTAAATATACTAATATACTAATGAATATGCAAATTTCGTTTTAATTATTTATGTGCAGAGACCCAAGATCAAAACATGCATTAATTCAAAAACGCCAAGAAATTAAATAAAAAAGAACAAGTTTTTTTAAATGAAAGTAAGGAGCAACATTAAAACTTAAAACGAACAGAAATCACTCCGTATATGAAAGGGGTTTTTCCTCCTCAACGCCCCGCTCTTTACGATAAAGTTTCTTACTGTTTTAAAAAGAGAGTTAAGAGAAAAAGTCAAACTTTAGCGTAAAGAGCGACTCGTTGAGGAGGAAAAGCCCCTTTCATATACGGAGTAATTTCTGTTCGTTTTAAGTTTTAATGTTGCTCCTTACTTTAATTATTTTTTTTTTTTTTATTTATAACAGAAAGAATAATCCTTTAGTTTACCGTGACTATTTTACAGGTTTTTTAACCAGAGTACCCGATTAAGCGACAGGCTTTTGCACCGTTTATAGTACGTTTAGAGGAACATATTTATGTTAGGTGCATCTACACTTTTGCCAATTTAGAATTAGTTCATGCTGAACATGTTCCTGCTTTTTTAATATTTCCAGGTTCTGCATTAAAAAACCTCTACCACCTGACTTCATATAGGAAAAAAACAATTTCTAAATATTTAACACCGTCTTCAAATGCACATATTGAATACATACTAGCCTACAAGAAAACTGTCTTACAGAGTAGAAATTCATTTTTGTTCTATAAGAAAATATTTATCAAATATGTGTTTAGGAAAAATGCCATTTTGTAGTATGTCAATTTACAGCCGTTTTAGTTAGACATAATACATATTGAAAAATTGGATTATGGGGGTGTTCGACTATTAGTATGTTTGACTCAAAGAATATGCGCTATATAACTTTCTGAAAATTTGGAGAGAAAATCATTTTGTTTTTATTGCACCCTTTTAGGAAAATTATTCAGCCCCAACGAGGAGGACCAATATGTCGACTATAGTAAGGAGAGCGAAGACAGGAAACAAAAACCCCGAAATTGAGTTTTTTTGGCTAGTTTTTTTAAGAACAAAAACGCTTTCCATGTTACGGGTTCTACGGATTATAGGAGCATACATTTTTCTTCAGTTAACTTTGAGGATAAGAAAAGTTGAAAAACAAACATATACGAATAGCACAGTGATTCTCAAAAAAAATTATACCATTACTGTTAAAGACTTTTAGAATTAATTGAATTCTTGAATTTTAGAATTAATTAATTCTTTAAATTAATTTAAAGAATTTTGTGGTCTGTCAGTTTATAGTCGGTTTAGTTAGACATAAATACATATTGAAAAATTGGATTATGGGGCTGTTCGACTATTGGTATGTTTGACTTATAGGATATGCGCTACAGAATTTCCTGAAAATTTGGGTAGAAAATCATTGTGTTTTTATTGCACCCTCTTAAGAAAATTATTCAGCCCCAACGAGGACCAAGCTTGTCGACTGTAGTAAGGAGAGCGAAGACAGGAAACAAAAACCCTGACAGTGAGTTGTTTGACTAGTCTTTTTACGAAAGAAAACGCTGTCCATGTTACGGGTCCTACGGATTATAGGAGCATGCAGTTTTCTTCAGTTAATTTTGAGGATAACAAAAGTTGAAAAAAGTACGTACCAATAGCACAGTGATTCTTAAAAAAATTATACCATTACTCTTAAAGACTTTTGGAAGTCACTTATTACTAAAAAGTGAAATAAGTAAAAGGCTAAAATCGCAATATAACCACTCTCAATTATTTCGAGAAGAAGGAATTTACGAAGAAATGTATGAATAACATCGATATTCTTATAAAAATTATTCCGTAAAATTTCACACAAAATTTAATGTCCATATACGTTTCTACAACTAACAAACCATACTTCCAGAGAAGATAAAAATCTTTTTGCTTTAAATCTTACATCGGATTCATCATTTTTATTGCCCTTCCTTTAAATCCTTACTCGTCTGTTTTGAAAGCACGAGATGATTTATGATACCAGAAAGCATACCATTAAAACATAGAAGGCGAAGATGGTTTAAAAAAAAAGCAATGAAAGTGAATCTCTTGAAAGAAATACGTTAGGGTTTCTTTTCCTAAGAGGGATATATTGAAAGCAATATTTATTGATTTTTTTTAAGTCTTCCAACAGGAACACAATATATAGAAAATTTCAAGTAAATTGAAACCTGACAATTGGCCTTTATTTGTTTTCTCTTCACTTTCATTCGTTTTTTTATTCCATCTTTTTTTTTCAATTCTAATACCGGAATAAAATTATTTGAGGATTTGTTTTCCGGTTTCCAGGTTATTTGATAATTATTATCAAAAGCAATATTATCAACTATAAAGACTGCACTTCTTTCACATCCAACACGAACAAGATAATTCCAAGAAACAAGACTTTTTTCTATCTAACTAATAAAGTGACAGTAATTACATCAAATTACTTAAAAACAGAAATAAGGAAAAGAGTCTGCACTTTAGACCGTGTATAAGTGTAATGTTCGAGAATTTCTATACAGCCACCCTTGACACAGAGAATAATTTATCAGAAGCCCCCCCCCCCAAAAAAAAATCAAAATCACACGCATGCTCATGTTCCTATACAACAGTTCGAGCTAAAATCCGATCAAATAAAAACAGTTCAAAGCGATTTCGATTTTCGCACCGGTAACTAAATCAGTATCTTTGATTTTCCACATTTTATCTTCTTGCTGGGTATAAAAGCATAAAAGCACAAAGGTTTAGCCCTTGGAAGGAGAATTTTTATGGCCATTATTAAGATACTATTTTCAGACCTTCGGTTTTCAATTTTCTCGAACGAGGAAGGAGCCTTCCACGCCTACTACAAGATTCTACTTTTATTGCAGATATTTCATCTTATTGCATGAAGATGAGCAGCTGCCGAACAAAGTTGGTAGCAATGATTGGCATTAAAAAATTTGTTTAATGGAGCATTAAATATTTTAAAGTAATTTAATTAGCCCTTCCGTCCGTAACTTGTCATGGATAAGGTGTGACATTAAAGATTACTAGCCCCTGTGGAAAATTGGTATTATAATTTTTCAATCAGGCCGGTGACTTGAAGCCCAACGAAAAGTTATCAATGATCGCTTTAGATCAGAATGAAATGAAAGAACCCTGTACCTGATTCAATGGAAGTCAAAGAACGAGCAGACTGGATCGAGTCCCCGGATGAACTCGTCCTCCGTCTCAGATTTGCTGAGTTATCGACTTGGAGATTTGTTTCACACAAACTCGGCATCAGACTTCTGTCACGGTCCTCTTCTCTGAAATAAGTATATTTCTTTCATTGTCTGAAACTTATTTCACACACTTATATAGTGGTCACTTTTAAAATATCCCATGAAGAGAGAAAATTCGTTCAGAAGCTTAAAGCGCCAAGAACATCAAATAACATTTTTTTTTTTTTTTTTTTTTTTGCAACCAAGACCCATCTTCGGTCTATTCATACCTAAAAACCGTAATAAAAACTACAACTTTTTGTGGTTTAAAAACTTTTGCGCATTGTCGCAATTTCGTCAGTGTTGCCACATTGAGCCGTAAAATAAATAAGCAAAATACATAGTTTAAATTTGGCAACGCTTTTCAGGAAGCAAAAATTTAAACATTAACAATCTGTTAATTTACAAATATATCTACGATGCAAGGACCTCTTAGTAGTCAAGAAGCGTTGTTTATCCAAATAATTGCTACTTACAAAGACAGCTACCTCTTCAAAGGAGTTATACCTTCTTAAGCTGTTTGGTGCCACATTCTTATAACTTATTTTTTGCGGGTTCTTCACGTTTTTTTTTTCTTTTTCTTTTTTTAATTTGGAACCAGCTACTACTAAAACCTGAATAACTGCATGTGGAGGCATTTTTCATTAAAAATTGTATTTCCGACTTCAATCGGTTCTTAAGAACTATATGATTTTGTATTTTTCCATTTAACCATTTCAAAAAATCCGATTTTGTTTCCACTGTCCTTTAATTTACCTAAAATCTAAGAGATGTAGAAATAGATGCGGCTTGGAACAAGACCTAAAATACCTCAACGAGTCTTTATAAGGTGATTATATCCGCAACGAAACAAACTTCAAAGGAAATCGTCGAAATTTATAAATAAGCTCTGTTCCTATTCGACTTTAGCACCATTCTCATGCTGAATGTCTATATTTTTTATTTCAGAATACTGTCGAAAGGAAAACGGAAAAAGGTACGGAAACACTATACAGAAAAACGGAGGACTTACTTAACAAACTTCAACAGGATATACTTGTCAGGGACAAGTCCTACTTTGCCAGCATGGCAGCCCCTCCACCAATCACTGCTCACTTGGGAGTATAAAGTTAACTGATGACCTTTCTTAAAGGACAACTCTCTACTGGAACGTGCATTGAAGTCAAACTGTGCTACAGCTTCTAGTGTCTCGGTTTCTAAAAAATGAGAATATTAATACTAAATAAAAACAGGTATTCGCAATCGCAACAGGATTCCTTTATTCTGCACAAAAATTACCCTTCATAAGCCTCTTTTCCTAAACCACTCTTTTATCCAATTTTTCACTCTTTATCCTTTTGCAGTTTTTTTTTCAAATTTAGACTTAGTTATCTTTGAAAATGGCAAAACTCTATACGAATAGTCCTTATTATTCGATATCGATGCAAACTAATTATTATTTAGTAAAATCTGGACTTGAATAAGTTAATCGGTTAAATTGGCATCCAGGAATGCTAATAAATAGCTGAAAATTAAAAGCACAAGCTACTAAGAGACCTCACCATGTGAAGTGGGAAACTAATTTTTCAGCTCCGATTAAAAAAACAGAAGAAAAAATTCAAACAAAAATCACAAACCCGGATGAAATAAACAAACTTGGGTTTTTAAAATGCCGGCCTTTGAGGCCTGCAATTATAAGGAATGCAAAATATGAATTCTGGAAGCGAACTTTTCAACTCTCGTCTCAGATCCGAAAAAACAGACACGTACCGATTATTCACCAGAAGAAGTACTTTTTATTTTTCAATAAGAGATATGAAAGTTAATCGCAAAAGCGAAATTCGACACTCCTATGAAATTGAGAAACTGAAACACCCGTGATCAAAAAGCGACACACTACCCATTACTAATTTTCTTTATACCCTATCTACTAGGCCAATACCATTTCTCACCACATCATTGGCTTTTACATAAGCTTCATAAAAACTTGCCCGAACTCTGTTGTTTCCAAACCAGAAAAATTATTTACTTTTATATTTTTTTTTCTTTTGTTGTACAGAGATGGACATATTATATGAACTAGAAGAATTAATATATATATATATATATATATATATATATATATATATATATATATATATATATATATATATATATATATATATATATATATATATATATATATATATATATATATATATATATATATATATATATATATATATATATATATATATATATATATATATATATATATATATATATATATATATATATATATATATATATATATATATATATATATATATATATATATATATATATATATATATATATATATATATATATATATATATATATATATATATATATATATATATATATATATATATATATATATATATATATATATATATATTTGAAGAATGACACGCTACCCAACTAATCATCTTCTTTATACCCATCTACTCGATCAAATGTGAAATGCCCACGTTATATACTAAAATATGCCAGTGAAAAATGGACCAATCTTATAGTTTGAGGCCCTTCCGAACCATACATATATATCTATATATATATATATATATATATATATATATATATATATATATATATATATATATATATATATATATATATATATATATATATATATATATATATATATATATATATATATATATATATATATATATATATATATATATATATATATATATATATATATATATATATATATATATATATATATATATATATATATATATATATATATATATATATATATATATATATATATATATATATATATATATATATATATATATATATATATATATATTTGAAGAATGACACGCTACCCAACTAATCATCTTCTTTATACCCATCTACTACTACTACTACTACTACTAATAACTCACTGCAGCACCAAGCCGCCTGAGGCCAACACAGCTACGCACGCTCCTCCTCCAACCTAATCTATTTAAAGCCTCCCTCTTTACACCCTCCCAGGAAGTTCCCATTTCCTTTAAATCCTTATTTATGACATCCTCCCAACCCAGACAAGGACGACCTGCTTTCCGTGTAGCCCCAGACGGTTGGCCAAAAAGGACAATCTTCGGTAATCTGTCATCCTTCATCCGTAGAACGTGGCCTAGCCATCTCAACCTTTCTTTCATTATAGCCCCAGAAAGCGGGATTGAACCACACTTTTCGTACAACCTACTGTTTGAAATACGGTCAGTCAGCCGGGTACCCAGAACAATCCGTAGGCAATTTCTCTGGAAAACATCTAGTAAATTTTCATCTGCTTTTCGGAGTGTCCATGCTTCAGAGCCATATTTGACCACTGTCATCACTGTAGCTTCCAATATTCTAATCTTGGTTTGTAGGCTTATCTTTCTATTCTTCCAACCCATCTACTCGATCAAATGTGAAATGCCCACGTTATATACTAAAATATGCCAGTGAAAAATGGACCAATCTTATAGTTTGAGGCCCTTATTCATGGTCCAGCATGGGCCATGCCATCATTTTTTTTTTACATGCAATTTACTAGATGATTATGATTTACAAGAAAAAATTATTGGCAAAAGATAAAATATAAGAAAACACACCATCTTCAGAGGGACAAGTTTCTGCATCAGCTTCATCAAAACTTGGTTCGGAAGGTGCTTCTCCAACTTCCCTAAAAGAGAAAATATTTTCTGTCAGACAAAGTTGAATCTCAGGGGATTCAACAGCACGTGATTAAACTTCGAATTCCCCGCCACGGAAAACTTGTGATTGCTTTATGCAAAACAAGGAATGCAATATTTGTCATTTGAATTTGTACCCGACAATTGTTGATAGAAGGCTGCAATGCTGTCATAAAGTTAATGCTAAAAATTAGAGAAGTCAGCGATCTTTCGGCCAAGTATGTAAATTTTGCAAAATTAAAAGGAATCATAGAAATTTTACGAAGAGCAGAGATATTTAATTCTTAAAAAAAGTAATCAAAGAATCTTCCTTAAAAGGATGCTAAGAAAAAGAAAAGAAGAGCAAAAGAAGAGTAAAAGCGATTCAAAAACGAAAATAAAAGCTGTGAAACAAAAAAACGACGATTAAAACTATAAGAAAAAAACATTAAAAAAGACTAAATATAATCATTCCAAAAAAGTTTGGCTGAGACTTCCTTGGAATGAGATCAATTTTCTACCAATAGCACATAAAAATACTCTTAATTAAATCAAGTAAAAATCCCTTCCTGTAAAGAAGATGTTTGTTTTGGTGTAACACCTTTTATTATTTGTGCGAAAAGCTGATTTTTTTTTTTAAATTTATTTTTTATTTCTACTGTAAACATAATTGTTTTTATTCAAATTTTTTCTTACTGGAAATAGGACTTTGATAATACTTTTTTTCCTTCACAGCTCAGCCTGAGGTTTTATTTTATCTGATCTATCAACTAAATACCTCAGCAAGTTTCTCAAAAATTTAAATGGAACACAAATTTCTTAGCCAAAACCTCTCACAAGCGATACTGGATGTTTTCGCTCCGTATTCTGTTTTCTTTTGAATTTTTCCTATTTCAGTAAAACAGTGTGAATTGTTTCAGCCCCAATATCAAATTTTATGAACAAACGGAGTCTAGTTGGACACAGATGTCTAATTAGAATTGTGCGTTAGGACACCTGTAAACAAATTTTACTAAATCTTTGGTTAACAATAAACAGGAGAAGGCTCTTGCATGGACCATTGGCCCATAAAAAAAGGTACATAATGTACATACAAAAAATGTACATCGTTGCATGATTCCACTTCGAAAAAGGAGCAATAGGCTTATCTTTCTGCCAAAAAGCTGACAATGCTGTCATAAAGTTAATGCTAAAAATCAGAGAAGTCAGCGATCTTTTGGCCGAGTATTTTATGTAAATTTTGCAAAATTAAAGAAATAATAGAAATTTTACAAAGAGCAGAGTTATTTAATTCTCAAACAATCTTCCTTAAAAGGATGCTAAGAAAAAGAAGCGAAGAGTAAAAAAAGAGTAAAAGGGATTAAAAAAGGGATAAATAATTAGAAAAAAGTGTAAAGAGGGTTTCAAAAAGGAAAATAAAAGCTGTAAAATACAAACGACGATTAAAACTATAAGAAAAAAAACATAAAAAGCCTAAATATCATCATTCCAAAGAAGTTGGGCTGAGACTTCCTTGGAATGAAATCAATTTTTATCAATAGCACATAAAAATACTCTTAATTAAATCACGTAAAAATCACTTCCTGTAAAAAAGATGTTTGTTTTGTTGTAACACCTTTTTCTCTTTTTGCAAAAAAAACTGATTTTTCTTTCAATTTCTTATTCATTTCTACTGTGAACATAATTAGTTTTATTCAATTTTTTTCTTACTGGAAATAGGACTCAATTTAAACCGAATATAGGATGGATTAATGAATTAGGAAAACATAATGTGCATGAGACAACAACAAAACTATAAATTCTTTTCGATTTTGTACCGTTACCCAGTGCTGTCACTTACTTGAAGTACTTTTACTTGAAGTACTACTTAAGTAAAATTTTTCATTACTTGTACTTGTACTTAAGTAAAAACTCTAGGGTGTACTTATTACTTGATACTTAAGTAAGATTACGAAATACTTATTACTTAAGATACTTTTAATGTACTTGTTTTTCAAATACTTTACCTTTAACACGAAAATTGTGTGTGTGTGTGCTTTGGCAATGTACAAGAAAATATCACCTTTAGATTTAGAGCAAACTCAGATATAGCTTTTGTTTGTCTGTGCTTTGGCAATGTACAAGAAAACATCACCCTTTAGATTTAGAGTAAACTCAGATATAGCTTCATGCCCTATTTTTGGATGTGAAATAATGTATTTGTTTTTTATGAAAAAAAATTATAGTATGATTAACACTTGGTTTAATTTTTGTTTAAAAGTTATATAACAAAGAAAATTGAAATTATTTCACAGTTCACTGGTCGACAGTGAGCTAAAAGCCGTTGTTTTGTGCTAAATGTTGCATACTGTAGTCAATTTGGGCTTATATTTCTGACATAAGTGTTTAAGTTTTGTCATCTCATCAACTGAACCAGATTTCTACCATTTCACCATCTTCAGGACAATATTATTGGTAAAACTACTGAGGCTATGAATCTTTGCCCATCTAAATGTTGTCTGCAATAAACAAGTCTAGGCAATTCTAGCTGGATATAATGCAGTGGTATTTTGTCAAATTCCTTCCAGCAAATTCAGGTATTGAGACGAATCTGACTTCAGATTTGTCACTCCATTCATAAGCTATAGGCCCTACTAAATTAAAGGAAAACTCAACTTTCTTAAGACTTGAAACCCTCTCCCCCTCGCCCTATTTGAGATAAGCTTTGTGGTACCAGAACTTGATATGAGCCCTGATCTTAGGCATCTTTGGTCTAGTTTTCATTCGGATCCATTACTCCATTTGCAAGTTATACTAAATTAAACAGAAAACTTAAATTTTTCATGAATTAAAACCCACTCCCCCTTGTTAAATTTGAGCTAGGGTCTTTATCTCAAAACTTGATATGTGTCATGGTCTTAGGCCTCTTTGGTTCAATTTTCATTCAGATCCATCACTCCAGTTGCAAGTTACTCTAAATTAAACGAACAACTGTTTTTAGCAGGTAAAGCCCTCTCTCCCCTGTTTTATTTGAGATAGGATCTTCATCTTTCAACTTGATATGTCTTATGATCCTTGGCATCAAATCTGGCCATCAAAATTTTCATCCAACTCCAACCAGAGTTTCTCCCCCTATACGTGATTACACGGACGGACAGACAGACAGACGGATTTTGCAACGTCTTAGGTAGCCATGTTGGCTAATTGAATCCAAAAAAAGGAAAACAATGGCATATCATCATCCAGGTATCATCACCTATTTGGATAGTGGAAAATATCCATCAAGATATGTTTTTGAAATCTGTCTGTCTGTCCGCCTGTCTGTACAATCAAGTATAGCAAGAGAACCACCAGTCAGATTTGTATTGAAATTGAACTATTTGGATTTAAAATTGAGCTTAATTAGGGCGATGGGGCTTCAAGTGTTAAAAAAATTCAAGCTTTTTATTTAATTCACTGTAACTTGCATATGGAGATGAATTTCGATGAAAATTGAATAAAGAGGCCTAACAGTATGCTATACATTGAGTTCTGGGATGGAGACCCAAGCTTAATTAAAAGTTGAGTTTTTTATTTAATTCAGTGTAGCTTGCGAGAGATTGATGGATCTCAGTGAAGCTTTTGCTTTAATTTAGTATAACTTGCGAATGGAGCAACAGATCCGAATGAAAGCTAGACCAAAGATGACTAGGATTAGGGCTCATATCGAGCTCTGATATCATAAGCCCTATCTAAAATAGGGCAAGGGGGAAGGGGTTTCAAGTTTTAAGAAAGTCGAGTTTTCCTTCAGTTTAGTAGGGACTATAACTACTTCCACCGATGGCTTGCCCAAAGCCGAGAAATAACCCTTTTCCAAAATAAGTCATACTGAAGCCAACCTTCAACCAAATATTCCATTCCCAGAGAAAAATTACTTTGTATGGCATTTGGTATTTACCAAGTGACATACAGTGATAACAAATTCTGTAGGTCTGTTGGTCTGTCAGTCCTGGTCTTGCTAGTTTAGGCACTTCCAGATGAGCTAGGACGATGAAATTTGGCAGGCGTATCAGGGAACAGACCAAATTAAATTTGAAATAGTTGTTTCCCTGATTTGACCATCTGGGGGGGGGGAGTGGGAGGACGGTTAATTAGGAAAAATTAGATAGGATCCTAATTAAATTTGATATTTAGGAAGATGTCATGTCTCAGAGCTCTTACATTAAATTCCGACCGGATTAGGTGACATTGGGGGGGGGGGGGGACCTAAAATCTTGGAAAATGCTTAAAGTGAAGGGATTGGGATGAAACTTAGTGGGAAAATTAAGCACAAGTCCTAGATACGTGATTGACATAAACAGAACGAATTCACTCTCTTTTGGGAAGTTGGGGGGAGGGTTAATTCTGAAAAATTAGAAAAATGAGGCATTTTTAACTTAAGAGCGTATGACCATTCGTGAGGTATTTTGAATTTCATATTAAGAAGGAACTCATGTCTCAGATCTCTTATTTTAAACCCCGACCAGTTCTGGTGACACTGGGTGAGAGTTGGAGGGGGAAACCAGAAATCTTGGAAAACGTTTAGAGTGGAGAGATCGGGATGAAACTTGGTGGGTAGAATAAGCAAATGTCGTAGATACGTGATTGACGAAACGGGACTGGATCCACTTTCTTTGGGGGTAGTTAGGGGAATCCAGTGCGTTGGGGAGTTTGGTACTTCTGGACGTGCTTGGACAATGAAAATTGGTAGGCATGTCAGGGACCTGCACAAATTGACTTGACAAAGTTAATTTCCCCAATTCAACCATCTGGGAGGGGGCTGAAGGGAGAGGAAAAATTAGGAAAATGAGGTATTTTTAACTTGTGAGTGGATGATTGGATCTTAGTGAATTTTGATATTTAAAAGGACCTTGTGTCTCAGAGCTCTTATTTTAAATGCCGACCAACATTAAGCCTCTGATTTTTCTTTTAAATTAATCTATTGATTCTTATAATTTTGCTAGAGCTCATGCCATATGAGCTCTTGGCTCTTCTGACCTCGTCACAAGTGCCATATGAGCTCTTAGCTCTTGTTTTATTCCTTTTTTCTCAGAAGATTTTCAACTTAGTCTCATGGTTTTTACCGCTTCACGGTATGAAAACTGCTGCTAGAAATAGATAGGTTGCAACTTCTGTCGTATTGTCTTCCAGTATTTTAAATGTGTGCTTGCATCCCCTTAAAAGTTCTGTTTCTTATGGTAATATTGGTTTGTCTTCTGTTGCATATGCAGACGACGTTCTTCTTGTTGCCCAGACTTGCTGTGGATTGCTTTCCAATTTTACTATATTAACCAATAAGCTATCTAAGATTGGACTGTCAGTTAATGCGTCTAAATGCAAGTTTATTTGTTTTAATAGCCCTTGGACGGTTGCTCCATTTGTTGCTGGGACTGCAATTCTGCCATGTTCTTCTTTAGTTAGTTGGCTTGGTCTGTGTTTTGGTCCAACACTTTCCACTACCTTTTCATCCCTAGTGAATCAAGCCATGAAAAACCTACACGTCGCTTACAGAAAAATATCCCCAAACAAAAACCGTTACAAACGCAACGGTTTGTGTATGACTTATAACGCTTATTGCGCCCCTGTGCTTTTGTTTTTATCAGGCATGGCTCATCTGTTTTGTAAGAAAAATCCCCATACTGTACATGCGGCTTATTTCAGATATTGCAAAATCCTCCTCCAGCTTCCTAGATGGCACCAAAACAGAAAAATAATTGCTTGATTTGGTTTAATAGATATGCCTTCTTGGATTCGGTCTTCCGGTGATGATTTATGGAAAAAGACTATCTACTTTATTCACGTTTACAGCCCTCTGCATCCTTTTTCCATATTAATACTGGTTAATAAGTCCATGTTGTCTTTTGTTAGTCTGATTTTTTTTTCTTTCTGTTCATTGTTTTAGTTTATTTATAATACTCTGTACTTTGTGTTTTTTTATACTTTTACTGATAAAAAAGTGCATTCATTGATTCATTCATTCATTCTGCAGTTTGACCAGCTGTATGGAATGCGTCTGGATCAACGGACTTGCTGCAGGCTTGTGATTTTATAATATATGTTTGTAGGGAGTTTTACCGACCATCTGAATTGACTACACACCATGCGGCTTGCTTGAGTAAAAACCAGCCAAAGGATATAGATGCCATACATTTTCATAGCGTGTCTGAAATTTAACTTGAAAACTTGAGGCAGTTTCCTTGTAAAGGTGCCGAGGGCGAGACATGCCATCAATTGATTTTTGATTATTGAGCTTTAATTTCTCTTGTTAAAAAAGTCTGCAACTGACTCACTTGGCTCCTTACTTTTGAATTTGTTTGTTTGTTTTTTTTGTTGCTAAGGTTTTTATTTATTGAATCAGAGAATGAACTACTTTATTACCTTTTATCTGTTTTAAAGCCAATCCAAAGTTCATTTTTCTATTTTCAATATTTTTTCCACCATTCCGACATGTTTCAGAATAACCCTGTATTTTTTCAAACATGCCAGATTTGACTGAAAACTAATCGCCAGAAGTTCAACTCTATGTGCACTGTATTAATCCTGTCATGTGATCTGTCTGATGCAATCAGAAGTTTTTTGACTGCACTTAATGGTTTTCATAGTCTTTTTCTTTCAAGCCGTTGTGCTGAAAATTGGTTCAGATTATTTTTTGGACTTTGTTGGGTGTCTACCAGCCAAACAAGGGAAAAAAATATTTTTAATATTTTTTTTTATCATTCCCACATGTTTCAGAGTAACCGTGTATTTTTTCAAATGTGTCAGATTTGATTGAACACTAATCACCAGAAGTTTAACTCTACGTGCACTGGGTTAATCCTGTCATGTGATCTGTCTGAGCAAAACAGGAGTTTTTTACTGCACTTAATTGTTTTGAAAGTCTTTTTCTTTCAAGACGTTGTGTTGAAAATTGGTTCAGATTATTTTTTGGACTTCGTTGGGTATGTACCAGCCAAACAATGGAAAACAATACTTTCAATATTTTTTCCATCATTCCCACATGTTTCAGAATAACCCTGTATTTTTTTAAACGTGCCAGATTTGATTGAAAGCTAATCGCCAGAAGTTCAACTCTACGTACACTGTGTTAACCCTGTCATGTGATATGTCTAATCCAATCAAGAATTTTTTGACTGCACTTAACTATTTTGATAGTCTTTTCCTTTCAAGCCGTTGTGTTGAAAATTGGTTAAGATTATTTTCTTGGACTTCATTGGGTGTGTACCAGCCGAATAAGGGAAACGTTAAAAACAATAAAACAGAAATTCTGGTTCTTGATTAAGGTTTCCAAGAGAGGAATGACAGGGGACATTTTATAGGCAAGGGAAGGGGCTAAGAAGCCATATACATAGAATAAATACTTGAAGTAGTACTTGAAGTATGACTTAAGTACAATTTTGGCAAGTACTTGATATTTGATACTTAAATAAGAATTTGGAAAGTACTTATTACTTAAAATTTAAGTAAAAAAATAATGAGTACTTAATACTTGATACTTAAGTAAAAAATTGGAGTACTTGTTGCAGCACTGCCGTTACCGACAAGCGATAAGACTGATTTTTCTTTAAATTTATTTTTCATTTCTACTGTGAACATAATTAGTTTTATTCAAATTTTTTCTTACTGGAAATAGGACTCAATTTCAACGGAATATAGAATGGATTAATGAATTTGGAAAATATAATGTGCATGAGACAACGGGAAAACTATAAATTCTTTTCGTTTTTTTACCGTTACCGACAAGCAAAAAGATTGATATTTTTTTTTTAAATTCATTTTTTATTTCTACTGTGAACACAATTATTTTTATTCAAATTTTTTCTTACTGGATATAGGACTCTATTTCAACAGAGTATTGGATAGATTAACGAATTTGGACGAATATTGAATATTGGATAGATTAACGAATATTGAAAATCCTTACGTGCTTCCGCTAAAAACACGGTGCACCAAATATTCAGAGATAATTAGGTAAAATCATCCATCTTTCGGAGCGCCCACGCTTCAGAATCATGCTTCACCACTATGGCTTCCAGTATTCTAATCCTGGTTCGGAGACTTCCATTTTATTCTTCCAAACTTTTTTCAACTGCGAAAAACACCCTGGACCTTGGCTGTTCTACTTTTATCATCTTCACTGCACCTACCATCTTTACTAATAATACTACCTAGGTAAGTGAAGCTGTCCATCTGATCGAAATCCTCGTTACCCAGCATCACCTTCACTTACCCCTAAATACCACGTTGCAAATAAATATCGCCTATATTTTCACGAATTTTTCGATAAATGTCTCACCTAGGAAGTTTAGTTTGACATTCGAGTGAACATCACTTGAGTATAAAAAAAAAAAGAAAGAAAACTTGCGTTTCATCTGGCTCTTTAGTGAAATATTTTTCATATGTAGTGCCTCCATCATTTGGAAATATTTCTTCAGCATAAAGTATAACATTCTTGATAAGGACATTAACCAAATTTTGGTATTGAACTTGTTCTTTATCGTCGGGAACAGGGACTAGTGTTGGCCCAAAACAAACAGCCAAATTATGAGGGTCCATCATATTCTCATCACTGTACTCGGATAAACTGAAAGTAGTTTTAAACGATTATTACCTGCTGTAGAGCTTCACTCAATACTATTTGGCAACCTTTTATCTAACTCTAGAACTACAAGGATATGCCTATAGACTGAACAGAATAGTGGTTCGTTAACTTTATACCATGAGGAACCCCTAAAACTGCTTAGTTGCACAGAAGATTATATAAATCGTTAATGTTACACCTAGTGATTACAATCACATACCCAAAAATTGGCTAGTTATGTAAATTTAGCATTACAAACCTTTTGTGCAATCCACATAATTTTATAACAAATGTTACAAATGCTTCTTAGCTTACATATTTACAGACTAAATATCTAAAATGACTATAGCAATATAGAACAAAATAACGTCATTAGGCGTTAACTTATTGAAAAAGGAACGACAAAGACGCGAATTAAAATGGAAATTGTAGCAACAAAAAAATTAAATAAAACGAAATGTGCTATTATATATTGTAAAATAATAAATTCGAATAGAAAAGCAATTTTAGTTAAAACTAGTGTGATGGATGGGTTGTTTTAGTGACTCGAGGTGCTGAATGTCTAGTTGAATACTTGAAAGTATTCTAGTTTATTACGTAATATGCAATATTTTATTACATTTAGTTTATTACGGTGTAATAAACTAAATGTACGGTGTAATGTAAACTAAATGTAATAAACTAAATGTCCTTCCCTTAGGGGAAGGACCATAAATCAAATTTGTGAACATGCATTTCCTATTTTAGCCAAATGTTCAACAGTGAATTTTTTTAAACACCATCTTCAACGTTTTATTCAAGTGATTTTTATTCATTAATTTTAATCTTTTGTCGCAATTAAGTTCCATTAAGCTTTCTTAGGTTTTCTGTGAACAAATACCAATTTGACAAGAGGCAAATGGGTTTCTTATACACAAATATTTCAAATTAGGCACGGGAAAGTATTTCTGCGATGTTTATTGCAATAGTCCTAAATGTTCAATTATAGCTAATAATACTTTGTCTCATCAGGAATCTGTATTTCTGGTTTCTGGACCAGACATTTATGCAGTTTTTTTTTTTTTTTTTTTTTTTTTTTTTTTTTTTTTTTTTTTTTTTTTTTTTTTTTTTTTTTTTTTTTTGAGTGGAGGGAGTAATAAGAGCGAAATTCATTTTACAATTTTAAAAAGATCTAACCAGAAATCGTGGAAAAATTTAGAATTTCGTGAATGGGTCAGGGGAGGGTTCAGGCTCTCTCCCTGTTTGTGTCCCTCTTTCCGATGCCTGTAGAAACTCATGTAGACGAAGATATAACGCGATATTCGATTATCTGAGAGATTTTTTTAAGTACAACAAAAATAATTAATTTAACTAGTTTAAATGGTATAATTAGGGTAGTAATAAGTATCTGATTCAAAATTTCATAAAGAAAATAACTGCAGAGCTTTAAAAAAAATAGTGTTGCTACATGCTAGATGGCGCCTACAGTTTTTTTTCTTTTCTGTCGACACTAGCGCCCGTTTTCACTCTTGTAAGTTGCCTATACTCTTTGGTCAGGACTATACTACATTATTTACAAATTCACAACATTTTAATTAAGACCACTAAGTTGTACCAAAAATGGTACAATGACACCGCGTTGGCAATACCGGTACCGATTATAGAGTTGGTCAGTACTGGATAATTTCTTCTAAGTAATGTACCGACCGACGACACCTTAAAAAATGGGCTTGAATTTAAATTTAGATAGTCTGACTTGCAGTCAGCCGAAGTCTATAATTCAAAATCTTAGACTTAACATGTAGTGCACTAATGGGAAATACTCAGACATGGGTATTTCCCATGTCTATTTATTAGCCATTAGCCATAAGTAGATTTTTCGTTGTTTTTGAAATTTTGAAAACTTTTTTGAAATTATTTTCCTGTTTTTATTTTTTGACTCCAAAATGCGAACTCGACCCATCTGGAGTTGTGGTAGCGATTTTGAAATAAATCTCTTATCGGATCGTGCCATCAGTGAACCAATTATCGGCACCCAGACAAAATGGCAAAAAAACTTAACCTAACCGTTCAAGTGTACCAAGCTTTAGCCAGTATTTCTAGTGCGTTACGTCAGCCTAGCCAGCGATACTGAGTAGAAAGCACACACCATGGCTCATTAAAAGATATCAAATGGGTTTAATAATAAAATAAAAAGAAAGCATTTTTATCTGCCGACCCAGCGGAGTATACAGAAACTATTTGAGAAAGGAGGCATATCATACCTTTAAATGACACCATGGTCCTGTCATTGCACGCTTTTTTATCCTGATGAATTAGAAAACAGTCCAGATAAAAAGTAATTCTTTTAACTATTTAAAGTTTTTTTTATTATTATTGTCAAATTTTATTAAATACTTGGGTGTTAATATTTATCATCTTTTCAACCTTGTTATTTACTCCTAACTATAGACATAACTACAATGAATACACTGTTCAAGTAAAGTCCCATTCTTTTTAGACTGTAGTTGAGTTTACATTTGCATCGTTCTACAGCATAAAGAACTTATGTAAGATTTAAAACTGCCTTAAAGGAGACAAATTGGAAATTCCAGTCTTCACAGATACTAATTTCTGAAAATTTTCCATCTTTAACGCGCCAGTAATTTTCAATACGTGATCTCTTGGTAAATACTTTCACTCTCATTAAAAAAAAAATTCGTTATCTCAGCACAAACAGACAAAAAATAAGCCTAATTTGTACAGATCGAAAGTGCATACTGGATTGCACTTAAAAATCCTTGCATGATTTTGGTTCAAAATAAGAGTGAACGTGCCTGCCTTTCTGCTAAATGGAGTTGGAAAGAACAGGACGGGGGTTGTTGGAGGGGTCAGATATAAGATAACACTTAACTGCTAAACTACTATCACGAACAAAAAATGATAATAAAAATAATAGCCGAATTCACGGTTCAAGCAGAAAAATATTGAATCAAAACAAATATTTAGCATATTGCAAGTCAAAGTCAGTAAAGAAACATTTGGTAAAAAGGACTTGGGTGAAAAACCGAAAATAAAAAGTACAACTGGAACTTGAATTTAAAAGACTTCGTCACAAAGGGAAAAAACAAACAACAATGACAATACATGAAGACAATAGTTATTGTGACAGTACACGAGCAAACAAACAAAAACGAGACAAAGGAGACCTATTTAGTTCAGGACAGATGTCAAGAGCTGTTAAGGCGCTCCGTGATAAAAAGGATGAAATCCTTTCGGAACCTCTTGGTAACAGCGCGAATTGACCAGTAAGTTGGGACTCCTAAGGAGACTAAATGGGGTAGACAGAGTTGTGAAAACCAAAGAAAATGTTTTATGTACGGGCATTAGACAGGGGCTAGGCGTTTACACCCCCCCCCCTTCGGTAATTCCATCCATGGAAAATTGACCCACACGCAAAATTGAGCAAACAAGGAGGAAGTACAAAATAGGTACCTCAAAATTTCGATCAGACGTCCTAAGCGGTAACAAAAGGACAAGATATCAAAAACAGTTTTAGGACAAGGGCTAGTTGTTCTACAACTACTTTCTACTTATAAAAAAGGGCTAGAACTCCCAATTTCTGATTGAATGAGCATCCTCCAAAGTTTCTACGACCATGAAGCGGAGGTGAGGATGGAAAAGGGGCACTTCCCTCCTATATGGAATAAATTCTGCTCATTTTGGGGTTTAATGTTAGTCTTTACTTCAATAACAGCGTAGACCAGAAATGTCCCAGAAATCAAGAGGGATTAAATATCGATTTCTACCTCCCACCCTTTCCCCCCTGTCTCTTCCTTAGAACTAATTCTGTATTTACCTGAAGGCTCAGCGAGGGGTGCAAATCTTTGTCCGACTTGTAAAAACGTAATAAAAATGTAAAAACACATTTTTGATGCATTTTTTGTCGCCCCCTACCTAAAAAAGAATAAATCCCCCCCCCCCGAAACAAGAACCCAGAATACGGTCATACGGATAACATATCAATTTTTATCTCCACCATCCCCTTGTCCATCCCTTAGAACTACTTATGTATTTTTTTGAAGGCTCAGTGAGAGTAGGAATGTTATGGCATTAAAATGCACCCCCCCCTCCCTCCCTAACTACAAGACAAAACAGAGAGCCCCATTGTAAAGGTTTAAAGCTCTTATATTCAAATGTTTGGAATTGTGAATTTCTTGCCAAAGAATCACAGGGAATTTACTTAAGACAGTTAGAAATATTTCGGCTTTATATCGAAGAGCCGTCCGCAGGGAACCATATATATAAATTAAATAAAACTTCTAAAACTGAATATTAATATCTTTAATATCTTTAAAACTGAAATTGAAAAATTAAAACGGTCCCAAGTTTGTTGTTTTTATGATGGAAAGGAAATATGGTCTTCGTCATTATTTAAAGATTAGTATGAGGGAGGCTACTCCCTCCTCAAACCTTACTCTTTATGCTAAAACTTGACTTTTGTCAAAAATTCTTTTAAAATGACTGCTAGAACACAAGGGCCGTCGCGCTAGAATAAGAATTTTTTTTAAGATACTGTAGTCGGTAGCAACTCATTCGTTAACAACTAGTTGAAAAAAGGGTTAAACCTTTAAAAAGGACAGTGGAACTTTCGATTTCAAATTGAATGAGCCCCCTCCGAAGTTTATTCGATCAACATTCCCATAAAAACCTTATGTCTTAACAATGGGCAAGTTGCATAGCTTACAGCCCTTACCCCAGGGGCTGGAAGGGGGGTTGTCAAATCCGTAGGCATGGTTATTTAACTTTTGGACTATTTTGAAACAAACGGCTACCTCAAAATTTTTATCGGATGCGTCTGAGGAAAAACAGCGTGGTGGGTGGCTTGTTGCCCTCCAACCACTTAAGGGCACCAGAAGTTTTAATTTACAATAGGGTATAGGACTGCCTCTGACTTAAACAGGTGGGTAAAACTTTCAGTTTCTATTCTAATGAATATTTGAAATTATCGAAAGGGAATATGGGTGGGGGGAATTATCCAAGGGGAAAATTTCCTACGGGAAGGCATTTTTCACGGGGGGGGGGTAACACCGGCTCCCATTAGAAATAGCGGGCTTAGCAAAACAGAAGCAAATACTATCTCTCCTTTCTTTTAGGGTGGTAAGGCGTGCGACTTAAGGTAGATGCGGATGTCAGACCAGATATGCGTATTCCAACAAGGTGTGACAAAGGAGAGGTAAAGAGGAAGAGTGTATCCTTGGTCAATTCAGTTTATTCAGAAGTTTAAAGAGGAATGGATTTACCTACTTAACAATACCTGAAACGTGTATACCCCATTTAAGATTATTGAAAATTCTTACCCTAAGGAGTTTAAATAGTTTCGCAGTTATTTAGGGTGGGATAGGATCTAGACAAACAAGAGTGGATTTTAAGAGCTTTTTAGTCATGATATTTGGTGTAAGAAAATTTATTTCATGTTCAGACGCTTAGCTTCATCCGAAACATTGGTTTGGATTTCAATGGGTCACGTTTAATATTTCTATGACATACTTCAAGAATTGTCGAGCCATCCACATATTTCCACCTTTTAACTTATTTTCATGAGCCAGGCATTCCCCCCGGAATATTAATAAGTTGGATCGCAGCTTCTTGTGACGGGCCGAATTTGAAGCATAATTACTTAAACAGGAGGAAAGGGTAAGTTCCGATTCCTTTAGCAATGAGAGGACTATAAGGTGTGTGAGAAACTTCTACTCTGACACAAACGACCTGAAACGTAGAAAGTGAAGAAACGTACAAACGTATCATTTCTCTACCTCATGCCCAAACATAAAGAAAGTGAGATAACAAGAACAACAAGAATCACAAAAATAAATGGTTAGGAACAGAAGATGGCAACACTTCCGGACCCTTGGAATATCTTCTTTTGGACCGAGAACGTTCCCTTTTTGGGTCAGGAACGTTCCTTGTTTAGATTAGAAACGTTCTTTTTTGGGGTCTAAATTTCCTGTTGATTACTAAAAGAAGGTATTTTGTCAAAGAGGACAACGAGCCATCACAGACTTTAATCACTTTCATATTTTAGTTTAATTTGAAATTAAAACTGGTGCTTGTCTACTAAAATGGAGCTTTCTACTCGCAAGTGGAAAAATGGCATGAAGAGATGAAAGCCTGCTAGAACAACTAGAGATAGTCTTTTCTGACATAGACTATGAAAAAATACTTCAGGTTATACACTACAGGGTCTGGTTCAAAGACACAAAAACCATCCTTTTTGTTCCCCATTAAACCAAACTTTCAAACACATTCGTCGATTTGGTCTGAGGTCCAGATTCTCCATAATGAAAGCAGAGGCTTGACCCTTGTCGCTTTCTGTCAATAATTCAAAGTCAGTGGCACAGAAAATAAAAGCGACAAACCCAAGTGTTGTTCTTGCAAAACAATAAAACGTATATTGCCAGCGCAAGATATTCTCATTGCAAATCAAGATAGTGTAACATAGAAATGAAGATATATTAGAAAACAATAATAGAAATTAATACTTATATTCTTCCGTTGTGTGCCCCATATTCTTTCTCTTTCTTCTTTTTGGCCTCTGTTATCGGCTAAAATAAATGTATAATCCGGTCTTGTTTTTATCGTTTTTAAAGTTTATGTTATATTTGCCCCATAGGAAAAGTAATTTCATGATTAGTATAAAGCACTGTATTCCTGATCCGTACTTAGGTATACAGAAAATAATTTTGAAGTTTTGTCATAGTCTGGTTAAGGAAACACCCACTCACACTTTTCGTTATAATTGTTTTTTCTTTATTATTGGTTTTCTTCAGTGTTTTTCTTGTATCTTTTTTTCTTTTTATTTTCATTACTGTACTTGTGATTTTGTATCTTTAAAGTGGGCAAAAAAACACATTCATTTATTCATTCATTAAAGAATTAGTAAAAAATGTATATTGTAGAAGAATAATATGAAGATACCCAAAACCTTGCAAAATGAGACTACATCAATTGAAAAACATGTGCAAAAACAAGAAGACTAAGCAAAGAAGAGAAGAAATAGGAAACGAAAGAGAAGAAATAGGAAAAAAAAAAAATGTCAAAATAAGAAAAAACCCTATAATTTCTATCTAAGAATAAAAGAAAAGAGGATGTTAGCACAAGAAAATATTGCTACAATTTTTATAAATTGGCAGATAAAACCTTCTGCTCACTCCCAAAATTAAACAACATATCATCAATGGAAAACAAAAACATAGCATCTGTATTTTTCAAATTGTTCCGGAGAGCAGAGAAATTTTACAAAAGTGAATGTAAATTTTCAAGATACATAACGTAAGAGACACTTTAATTGACACATTTTTGGACTGTAATAGTATTAGAACTGTTGTCAAGCAGACAAAAATGTGTTGTCAGAGGGAAGAAGGTTTGGGTCAGTGCTAAATAATTTATTATTTAGTACTAATTTACTATTTATATAATTATTTATAATTTATCATATGTTATACAATAGTTTTTTTTAGAGAGAGGTTTATTGAAAAGACACAAAAATAAAAAAAAAAATAAAAACTTGTCAAAAAGCCTTATAACAAGACACGATAAATTACTTGGTTTACCATAAATTGGGAGAGGGGAGGGTATAAAACCAAAATTATTACCTGGACGAAAAATATACAAGTACCAGTCTTTGACCTATATGGATGAAAACCAGTTTATATTGGTTGGTTAATTTACAGAGGATTATTGTTTGGATTTTTATTTCATTGCGCAACTATTGAAATTGTGTACAATGCTATATAGTGCTGTGAACAATTTGCTTTTGATAATTGGATAATTAAAATCGTGTACGCAACTATTTAAGTTGTGTAACGTGCTGTGAACAATTTGCTTTGAATCATTGGACATTTTGGATAATTAAAATTGTGTACGCAACTTCTGAATATACATCTTGTGAGTATTGCTACCTGATTTGCTATTGCTTTTACTGACAACTAGTGTGGCCCCGCCCACGAATTTTGATGAAATTTGATCATTTCACCGGATGATGCCAGGTGAAAGACTTGTCTTGAATCCCGTGTTGAATTTCATTTCACGGGCTAGAAATGCAGGTTGTTCAGCTGATAATATTGTAAAAATTGCTTGCGATTTTTTCAAAGGAGATATGTTAATTGAAGCAAAGAAGATTTTGTGGGCTGACGCCTCTATTACTAGGGTAACTGAGCGCCCCAAAGTGACTGATAATGTAAGTGATATGGTTCGAGCCTTTGATCTTTGTGATGAGAAAAAGATCAGCCTACCTCAGTATCTCATTTTCGAGCCAGATCAGGTTCCATATGTGCCAGGGGAGACAACAGCTACGTTAACTCGAAAGGTTAATGAACTCTACATGGAATTTAAAAGCTTCGCTGAGCACCATAAAGCAAGGTCAGTCGTGCAAACTATTCCTGATATGAAACCTCCCCCACCCGCAAAACCGTCCTATTCAGTTATTGTGAAAAATCCACCAAAAAACTTGAATAATCCTGACGCTCGAAAAGATTTCCTGGTTAAAGCTTGTGGGGGTGTCAGTTCAAGCATAGTTGTTTTGAGGCCTAGGAGGGATGCATGGCAAGTAGTTCTGTCGGACAAGGGTGCCGCCAATACTTTGGCAGATGCATTAAGCAAAGCAGACCAATCCATTAATGCTAAAGTGAAGAGTCCTGCCTTTTTCGGTATAGTACGCCGAGTGCCTGACGGAACATCTAAAAGTGACCTATGCGATCTCGCTAATAACTGTATAGAAGTTGTTCAGTTAGGAAGTACGAGGTCTTTTCGATTGAAGTTTGAGTCACGTGACCACCTAAACTATGCCACTGAGAATCCCCTTGTTATTGGTTACGAGCGTCTACCTATAACTGAGTACAAGTTTTTGCCTACCCAGTGCTACAAATGCCAGTGCTACGGCCATACTGCAAATAACTGTAAAGCTTCCCCGAGATGCTCTAAATGCGCTGGTGACCACCAGAACTCCAAAAAAACCCGTGTCAATTTGTCATGAAATGTGCTCTCTGTGGCTCCTCCGACCACCCCTGTTATTCGTATAAATGTCCAGAAGCACAGAAACTACTGCTTAAGAAATGAACAGTCAAACAAACACAAGTACAAGTACTTTACAAGATTTTAAGTTTCTTAATAATTTATCACTGTGCAATAATGTTGTTTTTAATTATTACGATGACCAAAATAATCTGTCCACCAACACTTTAGCTAGCCCCGATAGCCCTTTAAACCAAATTAACTGTAAATATCTAGACACTTTTGATTTTGTGAAAAATGTGAAACCTAAGCTAATGGAAGAGACCAAACTTAATGTAATTTGCTTTAATATCAGAAGCATACGGGATAAGTGGGCTAATTTTAAAGATTTAATTTTAACAAATGGTTACTGCCCTTTCGACGTAATTGGAATAACGGAGACGTGGCTTTCAGAAATTGATGATACTAATGAATTTTCCCTCACTGGCTTTCAAGCTATTCATATTGAAAGAAAATTAATCAAGTCCTCTGGTGGCATTTCTCTTTACATCCGATCAAGTCTAAAATTCACCAGACTATTAGATTGTGAATTCTTGTTCTCGCAACCTATAAATAATAGATGCATTTATTCAATAATCGTCGACATAGGTGTAGACGAGAATTCTTTTATTTTTTCGTTATTTTATAAACCACCCTCATTTCCGACACCTTTCTTTTGTAATCAGTTTGATGATTTTTCTAGTTTTATTAATTTACCACAAAAGAAGGCAATAGTTTTTGGGGACTTCAATTGTAATTTATTAAATGTTAGCAATAACAATGATAGTGATACCTTCTTTGAAACATTTACCTCAAGTGGTCTTCTTCCCACAATCCTTTTTCCTACTAGAGTTGATCCCATGAGGTCTACCGCTACTTTAATTGATAACATTTTTGTATCCACATCCCTGGGAAACCACCTGTCCTCCAAAATAATATTTTCTGACCTGTCAGATCACTTTCCAATCTATCTTTCCTTACCCTCCCTATCAGCTACTCAACCCCGTAGAACTAATACCCCTACGTCTAATAGAATATATAATACTGTGAATATGAACCGGTTCACGGATTGTTTGAAATCCTTCGACTGGTCCAAGACTTTGGATTGTCAGGATGTTAATTCAGCCACAAGTAGTTTTACACAGGGATTGAGTGATCTTATTAGTTCAACCTTTCCAGTTCGTAAAACAAACCAAAAAACTACCCATATACGCCCCTGGATGTCAAATAGCCTGATAATCTCTTCATACCGAAAAAATGACCTATATAAGTTAGCTTGCAAAACCAGTAGAGTTATTGACCTGACTAATTATAAAAAATACAAAAACGTATATACCAAACTCATCCGGGAAGCCAAGAAAAATTATTATTATTCAAAAATCTCTCACTGCAAAGGGAACTTAAAAAAAATTTGGTCTACAATAAATGAAATCCTTTCAAAAACAAGAGCTAAGAGCTCATATGGCACTTGTGACGAGGTCGGAAGAGCCGAGAGCTCATATGGTACGAGGTCGGAAGAGCCAAGAGCTCATTTGGACGAGGTCGGAAGAGCCAAGAGCTCATTTGGCACTTGTGAGAAGGTCAGAACCTAAAGTTAAACTTTATAGCACAAGATCCTTCTAAATATCAAATTTCATTAAGATCTGGTCACCCTTTCGTAAGTTACAAATACCTCAATTTTCAAAATTACCTCCCCCCTCCCAATTCCACCAAAGAGAGCAGATCCGGTCCAGTTATGTCAGTCACGTATCTTAGACAGGTTTCTATTCTTCCCATCCAGTTTCATCCTGATCTCACCGCTTTAAGTATTTTCTAAGATTTCCGGTCCCCCCAACTGTCCCCCCCCCAATTACGTTTGATCCGGTTGAGATTTAAAATAAGATATCAGAGTTACGAGGTCCTTCTAAATATGAAGTTTCATGAAGATCCGATCACTCCTTCGTAAGTTAAAAATACGTTATTTTTCTTATTTTTCAGAATTACCCCCCCCCCCCCCGCAATTGAGCGGATCCGTTCCAATTATGTAAATTACGTATGCAAGACTTTTGCTTATTTTTCCAACCAAGTTTCATCCCAATCCTTCCAATCTAAGGGTTTCCCATCATTTTAGGTCTCCCCACCCCAAACTTCCCCCAATGTCACCAGATCCGGTCAGGATTTAAAATAAGAGCTTTGAGCCACGATATCCTTCTAAAAATCAAATTTCATGGAGATCCAATCACCCATTCGTAAGTTAAAAATACCTCATTTTTTCTAATTTTTCAGAATTAACCCCCCCCCCCCAACTACCCAAAAGAGAGCGGATCCGTTCCGTTTATGTCAATCATCTATCTAGGACTTGTGTTTATTTTTCCCACCATGTTTCATCCCGATCCCTCCACTCTAAGTGTTTTCCAAGTTTTAGGTTTCCCCCTCCCAACTCCCCGCCCCCATCACCAGATCCGGTCGGGATTTAAAATAAGAGCTCTAAGACACGATATCCTTCTAAACATCAAATTTCATTGAGATCCGATCACCCGTTCGTAAGTTGAAAATACCTCATTTTTCTAATTTTTAAGACTTACTCCCCCCCTCCCAACTACCCCAAAGAGAGCAAATAAGTTCCGATTATGTCAATCATGTATCTGGGACTTGCGCTTATTTTTCCCATCAAGTTTCATCCCGATCCCTCTACTCTAAGTGTTTTCCAAGATTTTAGGTTTCCCCCCTCCAACTCCCCCCAATGTCATCAGACCCAGTCGGGATTTAAAATAAGAGCTCTGAGACACAATATCATTCCAAACATCAAATTTCATTAAGATCCAATCACCCGCTCATAAGTTAAAAATACTTCATTTTTTCTATTTTTCCGAATTAACCGGCCCCTTCTCCCCCCCCCAGATGGTCAAATCGGGAAAACGACTATTTCTAATTTAATCTGGTCCGGTCCCTGATACGCTTGCCAAATTTCATCGTCCTAGCTTACCTGGAAGTGCCTAAAGTAGCAAAACCGGGACTTTAGGTTTTCCCCCTCCAACTCCCCCCAATGTCATCAGATCCGGTCGGGATTAAAAATAAGAGCTCTAAGACACAATATCATTCCAAACATCAAATTTCATTAAGATCCAAATACCCGCTGATAAGTTAAAAATACTTCATTTTTTCTATTTTTTGCGAATTAACCGGGCCCCCACTCCCCCCCAGATGGTCAAATCGGGAAAACGACTATTTCTAATTTAATCTGGTCCGGTCCCTGATACGCTTGCCAAATTTCATCGTCCTAGCTTACCTGGAAGTGCCTAAAGTAGCAAAACCGGGACCGACAGACAGACCGACAGACAGACCGACAGACAGACCGACAGACAGACCGACAGACCGACAGAATTGGCGACTGCTATATGTCACTTGGTTAATACCAAGTGCCATAAAAAGGAATTCAAGATCTGTTCCTATTAACCTTAGGGACATCAGTGGCAGATTAATTGACCCAATTTTAGTACCGGATGCTTTTAATAATTATTTCACTAATATTCCAAATGTTAACTCCTGTTCCTTCTCCCAGTCAGTACACCCTAGCAAGAATCCCAGATCCATGTTTTTCTCTCCAACTGATCGCAAAGAGGTGCTTCAAGTTATCGAATCTCTCTCTAATAGTAGTACACCTGACTTCTTTGGCATAAGTAATAAGCTTCTTAGGACCGTATCTTCCTATGTTTGTGAACCCATTGTGCACATAGCAAACCTGTCTATGACCAATGGAGTCTTCCCAGAAATATTTAAATCAGCAATTGTTATCCCGATTCATAAAAAGGGCGATCCGTCTGAGATAAGCAATTATCGTCCAATCTCACTTCTCCCGGTTATACCTAAGGTGCTCGAGAGAATTATATTCCGACGTCTTTCTCCCTTTGTATTTGGGAATCATTCATCAGATTCGTTGATTTCTCCTCATCAATATGGCTTCCGTGCCAAATTTTCAACTGCTCATGCACTAATAGACGCCACACAGTTTATACGTTCCCAACTTGACCTTAAAAATACTGTATTGGGCTTATTTCTGGATTTTTCAAAGGCCTTTGACATGGTTGATCACAGTGTTTTAATAAGTAAACTCAATAAGCTAGGGATTCACGGAGTTCCTTTCTCATGGTTCGGCTCTTATCTCTCTGGTAGAGTACAGAGTGTGAGACTGGGCGGGGTGACTTCACATCCCCTACCTGTCCGGAGGGGCGTCCCACAGGGCTCTGTTCTTGGTCCAATACTTTTTCTCCTTTATATTAATGATTTGATTACGGACCTGGGCCCATCAGTGCACCCAGTACTTTTTGCTGACGATAGCAACTTTTTCATCACCGGTCCTAATTTACCATCCGTCGTCACCTCTACTCAAACCCTTCTGAATAGAGTACAGGAGTGGTGTCTCGTTAACTGCATGACCATTAACAGCAAGAAAAGTCAGGTGGTATTATTTCAAACCCCTTACAAAAAAAATGAAGTTCATCCAGCACTTGGCCTAAAATATTCTACCAATCTCCTCCCGCAGGTCGAAGTTGCCAAGTTTCTTGGTGTCCACATAGACTCCTGCCTATCATTTGCAACACATGTGTCCTATATCAGAGCCATAATTTTGCGACAGGTTAGTATAATTAATCGTGTGAATTATTTTCTTCCTCCCGATATCCTTGTCACCCTTTATTATTCTTTTATTTACCCATATATCTCATACTGCGGATCTGTATGGGGCAATACTTATCCTTCAGTTACCAATAAATTAAAATCTGCTGAAAACCGTGCCGTCAAAGCAGTTTTTCGGCTGTCCCGACTATATCCCACCCAGGACTTATACTCCGATTTTGGTATTATCCCTTTTGAACAAACCATCAAAAAATTAAATCTATCTTTTGCATACTCCGCTTACCATAAAAATCTTCCTCCTCACTTATTATCTTACTTTAATAGTAATAATTCTGAAGGCCACTGTCTCCGTTCATCCAACTGTTCCTTCATTGTCCCCAGGTGTATCGCTAGTTCCGACCAGCGATCCCCAATTTATAAATCTATAATTCAATGGAATTTAATACCCTCCAGTGTCGAGCTATCCACAAGTTTTCGGACGCTATATAACAATGTACTAAAATCTTGATATTATATTTCTCTAAATGTTTGTTCAATTTGCTTTAATTACCCTTGTTTTCTCTTTTCTTTTTTTTTCTCTCTCTTTTTCATTTACAATTTTTTGTTGTTTTGGTCCTTAACAAGTTCGCTTCTAGGATCTTTATTATTATTGTTGTTATGTGTTTTCTTTTCTTTTTGAATAAATTGAATTGAAAATAAATATAAATAATAAATTGAAACCACATATCCACACTAATTTGAATTTTCGCCCATGTCCAGTGTACCGGACTTTATCCAATATACCAAGTATCTTAACGTAAGCATTTCAATTTAATGTACCAGGCGACCGAGCATCGATCAGTGAAAAGAAATCCAGTTTTTTCATCTCTTTCGCACAACAAATTATTCTTATATTTATCTTTATAGTTATATTTATTATAATTTTTACATATTAATACAGACAAATTATACTATCGGCAACCATACTAAATTATGCTGAAGACATTCATCTTCAGCATAATTTATTGTAACTATGCCAAGTACCAGTGACCACATTCATATGAAAAATGTATTTTTTTTTTCTAAGCTAAAGCGCTAAACAAACTTTCCCATATTTTTGCCCTATCCAGATCGTTTTTTTTTTTCTGGAAATGGTAGTATGCCAATTTTCAGAGAAGATTATAGCACCGTTTTAAAGAGAAAAAAATTACTGATAAATAAATAAATATGCATATAATATAATTATTTTTTGTTTAATAAGAAGTTGTTAAAATGTGGGTACTCACAATAATGGTTATCACACACTGTTTCGATTGTCCAAGGCCTTAAACGTCACCGAGGGGACGCCGTGGCAATAGTAATTCGAAAACGTTTCGGAATTAATTTCTGGAAACCTTGAAGATATTTTCTTTAAATTATTCAAAGTAACACGTGAGTCGGACATTACCTTACCCCTAACAAACTTAGTTTTGGCACTAAGACATTTTTGTTTCGTTCCATTGTAATTAGGTGAGGAGATTAGGCCACCACAAGTTTTTTTTCCTTTTTATTTGCAAAACGACTTAAAATTTTGTAAGCTTCTCGTGTTTTCCGATCAAAGTTTCTGTTCCAAACTACCCTAGATCTGTAGTTTCGCATTTGTACTAGGGAATTAAATTTACAAACGTAATAGTATTGATCGATAACACGAGTACCTCTTTTCAATTTGTCTTGAACAAAAAAAAATTGTCTTGAAGAAGAAATCAAACATACATGATGCCTATGGTAGGAACACAAAATATGATACGAATCTGCCCATAACACGAAAATGCTATAATTCATTTGCCAAAACATATTTTCGTGACATACTTCATGTAAAAAAAGGAGGGGAAAGGGGAAATCTGAACAGTGGCGTCAAATTGCTCTTAACATTATATTTAAATTAAATTAAATATAATTAAATTTATAATTAATTATTAAATTTATAATTAAATTAATTAAATTAAATATAACAAATTATATTTTTATTCAACCAAAGATGGCATCACTGACCTGCTTTGGGGGGGGGGGGGTCCAATCGAAATGAATATGGTATTAGCGAACAGAATTGCCGCCATGTCCTGTCATAGCCAATTGCGGAAATACTGATTTTTGCGTAAGATGATTTTTGACACTGATTTTTCATTTATATTACATGTCAAAGCAGTCCCCATTTTCCAGAGAATTCAATCTTCAGCCTAACATAGCAGATAATAAGGGCACAACAAGTTTATATTCTTTCCTTCTTACTATAAAAACTTTCTATCACAGTCCTTTAGCTTTTTAAATCAATTCAACAATAAGCACTGAAGCCCTTTTCAGTGAATTAAATAAAAAAAAACAAGCTTTTCCAAACGAAAGTAAGAAGTAACATTAAAGCTTAAAAAGCACAGAAGCTATTACGCATCTGAGGGAGGTTGCTCCCTCCTCGACACCTCACTCTTTATGCTGGAGTTTTTTAGTACTTTTAAGAAAGCTTCTTATCATTCTAATTAAATGAGCCTTCCGTGTCAAGAGTGGTTTTTAATGAATTAGGACAAAGTTCAAACTTCAGCGTAAAGAGCGAAGAACTGATGAGGGTCCGGCCCCCTCGTATGCGCAATCATTTCTGTCTGTTTTAAATTTTAATGGGTCTCCTTACTTTCAGTTGAAACAACTTGTTTTTTTAATTGAATTTCTGATCGTGTTTTAAATAAGGCCATGAAATCTGACCCCACCTCCATGGAAAAATCTCCCTCCCCACGAAAAGATCCTCTAGACAAATACCCTTAACATTTCCAGGCGCAAAATTGAGTCTATACTAATAAAAAGAATTTCGCATCGGAATCCTGGCAAATTCCTCCAGTGTAAAATTTCCCCAGAAAGGTTCACCCCCCCCCCCAGAAATTTCCCTCCCTATAAAAAATTAAACGGTTTTGGGGAGGGGGTTCAAAGAGGGCCTAGTTGCCCTCCAATCTTTTTAGTCCTTAAAAAGGGCACAAGAACTTTTAATTTCCGCTCGGATGAACCCTTTTCCGGTATTCAAGACCTCGAAGGTCTTGCCGGAACATTATACAGTCTTTGCTTTGACGCTATTCTCTGATTCAAGGTTAAATAAAGAAATCAGATCATTACTATCCGTAAACGTACTGACCGGGTTAATCAAAGTTGAATGCAGCGATTTGCATAAACCAGTACTGCTTAATTAATTAACCACCTTGCAATAGTCTATTTATTCACCATGATCATATAGTGTGGATGATGGTAGGAAATTCGGGACCAGCTCGGGAACATGTCCCCCCTCCCCCGAACGAATCTAAAGATTCTGGCAATACTTCAAAATATTTCTTATAGTTTTGGGGACTTAATCATTTTTAAAGACCAAAAGTGTTTCAGTAGGAACCTACCGCCTTTCAGGGACCCAAATGACAACGAATGAAAATTTCCAAACAGAATGGGCAAAAAGTAAAAAAAAAAAGGCTTACCTGTGGAATCGACATAATCAGTGTTAATTCCAAACAGTACAGAACAGAGCGAAAAATAAGAGACAGGATCAAAGCATAGAAAGGAAGAAATACAAAAGTTAGACTATCCAACAAAAAATAAAGTATGAAACTAGAATAAACTTGAAAACTTACTGATGTAAGAAATGGAATATATATCGCATAACAATGAAGACAGCGCGTGGTAAAGATTGAATGACCTCTCCCATTCTATTTACAAAATCTTCTTTTGATTCCAATTCTATTTGAAAATAAAACAAAGTAAGTACTTTAAAAAGATACAACGTATATATTAGTTAACCAATGAACAATATAAATTTTGTAGGAATTAGATTGAGTGATTCTTTGGCTTTTAGAAGATGATTATGTTTTTTCCCGCTAAACATTCAGATTAAAGTACTACTAAAAAAAAGGTTTGACATTCACTTATAAAATAAATTAGACACGCTTTCTGTAATGCTTGGGTCTATCAAACAAGAGCAAAGAGCTCATATGGCACTTGTGACGAGGTCAGAAGAGCCAAGAGCTCATATGGTATGAGCTCTAACAAAATTCGAAGAATCAATAGATTGATTTAAAAGGAAAATCAGAGGCTTAATGCCGGTCGGGATTTAAAATATGAGCTCTGAGTTACGATGTCCTTCTAAACATCAAAATTCATTAATATCCGATAACCCGCTCGTAAGTTATAAATACCTCATTTTTTCTAATTTTTCCTCTCCCTTTAGCCCCCCAGATGGTCGAATCTGGGAAAACGACTTTATCAAGTCAATTTGTCCAGCTCCCTGACACGCCTACCAATTTTCATCGTCCTAGCACGTCCAGAAGCACCAAACTCGCCAAAGCACTGAACCCCCCCCCCAACTCTCCCAAAGAGAGCGAATCCAGTACGGTTACGTCAATCACGTATCTACGACATTTGCTTATTCTATCCACCAGGCTTCATCCCGATTCCTCCACTCTAAGCGTTTTCCAAGATTCCCGATTTCCCCCACCTACTCCCCCCGATGTCAACAGATCTGTTCGGAATTTGAAATAAGAGCTCTGAGACATGAATTCCATCTAAATATCAAATTTCATTAAGATCGGGTCACCCGTTCTTAAGTTAAAAATACCTCAAGTTTTCTAATTTTTCCAAATTAACACCCCCCAGCTCCTCCAAAGAGAACGGGTCCGTTCCAATTATGTCAATCACGTATCTAGAACTTGTGCTTATTCTTCCCATCAAGTTTCATCCGATCTCTCCACTCTAAGCGTTTTCCAAGATTTCTGTTTCCCTCCTCCAGCCCCCCATGTCCCCGGATCCAATTCGAGTCGAAAATGGAGCATCTTAAACATAAGATCCTTCTATATATCAAGTTTCATTAAGATCCGATCACCTATTCGTAAGACAACAATACTCCAATTTTCACAGTTTTCCAAGAATTCTGGTTTCCCCCTCCACCCCCCCCCCCCAATGTCACAGGATCTGGTCGGATTTTAAAATAAGAGCTTTAAAGCACAAAATCCTTCTAAATATCGAATTTCATTAAGATCTGGTCACCCGTTCGTAAGTTACAAATAACTAATTTATCCGAATTACCCCCCCCCCCCAACTCCACCAAAGAGAGCGGGTCCGGTCCAGTTATGTCAATAACGTATCTTAGACTTGTTCTTATTCTTCCCATCCAGTTTCATCCTGATCTCTCCGCTTTAAGTATTTTTTAAGATTCCCCCCCCCCCAACTGCCCCCTCCCCCAATGACGCTGGATCCAGTTGAGATTTAAAATAAAGATCTGAGTTACGAGGTCCTTCTAAATATGAAGTTTCATGAAGATCCGATAACTCCTTCGTAAGTTAAAAATACGTCATTTGTTCTAATTTTTCAGAATTAACCCTCCCCCCCAATTCCCCAAATAGAGCGGATCCGTTCCGGTTATGCCAATCATGTATCTAGGACTTGTGTTTATTTTTACCATCAAGTTTCATCACAATCCCTCCACTCTAAGTGTTTTCCAAGATTTTAGGTTCCCCTACCCCCCCCCCCCCAATGTCACCAGATCCGGTCGGGATTTAAGATAAGAGCTCTGAGACACGATATTCTTCCAAAAATCAAATTTCATTAAGATCTGATCAACCGTTCGTAAGTTAAAAATACCTCATTTTTTCTATTTGTCCGAATTAACCGGCCCCCACTCCCCCCTCCCCCCCAGATGGTCAAATCGGGAAAACGTTTTCTGATTTAATCTGTTCCAATCCCTGATCCGCCTGCCAAATTTAATCGTCCTAGCTTACCTGGAAGTGTCTAAAGTAGCAAAACCGGGACCGACAGAATTTGCGACTGCTATATGTCACTTGGTTAATACCAAGTGCCATAAAAAGCTACTACAATAAATATCTGTTTTTGTACGGTAACAATATAGGAACAGTTATTTTTTAATTATCAATGATTTCGTCCTACTTTTCATATTGAAGTAAACTTCGCTGTATATCCACCAGAATACTTTGCTGTATATCCCCTCATCAGAAGTTCCACATAATGGGACACATCGCTTGTTTAGCGCACAATAAAGTGCACGATTATCTTGGACGCCCAAGCTAAAAAGTACGTACAACTCACAAGAAAGTAGCTCTAATTCATTTTTGAGGAAAAAAAAAAGAGAAAAAAACAGCCCACACTATTCAGCGCCATACGGCTAAATTAGAAGGTTTTGAGCAAGCAAAAAAAAAAATCCGATTAACCAAGAAACCTTTAATCGGGCTCAAAAAAAAAAAAAAATTGAATTAGACGGGTAACATCCGTAATTGGAAACCTTCCGAAAAAATTCTTCAGTTTTCCCTGTCCCTCAAGTTGATGGGCAATTTAAAAGAAGTTTATAACTTGGGATACCTTAGACGCTGTTACAGCTAATCTTTCCTTCAGTTTTTGCTCACCTCAGCTCTTGTTTCTTTTTCTAGCATTGTCTTGGTTCAAGTTGCTTTTTCTTATTATGTATCTTAGTTCATTTCAATGGTAAACACTAAGAAACTTGTTAAACGTAATAAGATAAGATATATTTAAAAAAATCAATAATACAAACTCAAAACCGCACAAAGGCTCCATGAATAATAAAAAATCTTGGTAATTTACGATTATCAACATTAGAATAAGACTAAGTCTGTATTTTGCCAAAATAAGGCTGAAGTAATATTATCAGTAGATTTTAATACATAGAATAAATAGATAATAAAATGATTATTTTTGAAATAATAAATATTTTACTCATTTTTACAAAAATTAGCGATCCTTTATAATGGTAATTTTTGCAAAGGAAACATGTTGGTAATACCTTCAAAATTTTCAGTTTTTGTTTTTTCATTTCATTGTCTTTAATTTGACTAATTTTAATAAACTCAAGTTGAGGCTGCTGTGAATATTTCCTGTTTTTCTGAATTAAACTGTAACCTCAATATTACCAGTACTTTCAATTCTTGTAAAACCCATATTAAAGGACCAAAGATTCACAACTTACTAGCTTCCCATACAGTTTGGATGTGTTATTATAAAACCATTAAAATTGCAACTGTTGTAGCCGAAACCCCTAGCCGAAGACTTAAAACCCCCCAATATCTTCTTAATAGCGCAAGTGCTTTCAATAAGTTACAGAACTTCCATTACACAAGTTCGTGTACACAAAAGCTGGGTACTTATCTGCTATAACGCCTATGTTAAGCTCTTCACGTAAGTAGAACTCGTTTCTCTGACTAATTCAAATGAAATATAAGAAAATATGAGGAAAATACAATAAATTATAAACAAATTTAGGCTATATATTTGCACATTAGGCGGGGGGGGGGGGTACAGTAGAGCAGGTCTACATGCAAGATGTGTTAGGTACAATTATTCTACATATTATGAAGTAAGAGTTGTTTTCACACTGTCCAAATATTTTACCCCTGACCCCTTAATGTGGAGTAATATAGCCCAAATTAAATATTTCCCATCTATTCTATCACTTCTCTTTGTCTTGTCTCACGCTAAGCTGAAAGGAAATAACGAAGAAACCGGTTCTACGGTGCGTCAATGGATGAAGAAATTAACATAGGCGCTATGACAGATAAGTACCAAAAAATGTATTGAACGACCAAAGATTTATTTTAAAGTTAATTATTATTAGTTTGTTATTCTAATTTATTAAAATCACTTATTGTTATAAAAACAATTATAGTTGCAACTATCGTGACCGAAAATCTTAAACTGGACGTTTAAGTCCCCGATCTTCAAAATCAAGAAAAATCGTATTTTAGGATTGGTACCATTCATCAATTCAATAGCAAAACAATTAAAAAAAAACATATGCATGTTTTTACATATAATATAATAAGATAAACCACCATATTGCATATAACAAAACTAATACTGTTCATTCCTTGCTTGTGGTAGCCGTTTACTATAGTAACCACCGTGGTAGCCACTAAAAACCACATACTAAGATCATGGAAAGGATTCTGTGTCATCCGTTTGTTGGTTTTTTTTTAATAGAAATTTTGAAACCTTCCGTAAGCAAACAAGACTTTTACATCTCCACAGAGTGAAACTGACTGACTGATATACCATCTTGTAGACATAATTCAATTAGTTCTAATCTGCATAAAAATATTTGGTACTATTAAATAAACATAAATGAAGTTGTCGTATCATTTTGGTGTTCTTACCGAAGAAGGACATTTCCTTCACCGCTCACCAAAGATAAAAAGGAGATAAAAAAGATTACAAAATCATAGTGATTATTTATTATTATTTCTCTTCTCTACGAGGTCAACAACTTCTACTATTGTCTGTCCCTTTTCAAACGACCAATAATCCCTTGCCCAGTCCAAGTAACACGCCCCTCAATATGATCCAGGAATAATAGATATATATTTGCCTAAAATTTTCTTGTTTATTTATCATTTTCACTTCTAATTCTTCATTTTACTTTTTTATTTATTTATCAATACATCAAACAGTAAGCAATAATGCTTGTTGCTATAGACACAAAACAAGAAATAAGCTAATTAGCAACACTAGCAACACCTATAGATGTTAGAAGATTTTCCTTACTACTATGTTCTAGTTTTTATTACCATTTTCGCATGTTATTTTTATCATTTCATAACTATTTACTTTACGTCTAATTTTCTAATTCTATCCTGTTTGAAAGAGTTTTATCCCTTCTCTTGTCCAAGCCACAGTCCTAACTGTAATCCAAAAGTCAAATACATGTGTATCAGATATTTTCATACAACACTAATTTTATTTCTTTTATTTAATCTTTATTTTAATTCTTAATTTCGTTAAGTTTGATTTTGTCCCGATCTGTTATTTTTATGCTTCTTATGTCATACTTTATTCTCAATTTGTTGCCTCACTTTATTATTGTTTTTCTCTTCAATCCAAAGACTTTTAATCCCCCTCTTGCTCCTTTAGCAAACACCCCACGATAATCGAAGAGTAAGATAAACAGGTGGCTCACTTTTCAGTTTTACTATTTCAGTTGTTTACTTTATAATGTCCTAATTATTATTTATCATTTTTTTTTATAAATTATTATCATCTATCTTTTGGTTAGTATTTAGATACATTTATATTTCCCGAATACTTACGAGCAAGCGCCATAAACTGGTCAAAAAATACTAGTGGAAAAAAAGGTTCTCTCAATTCACGCAGGTACAATTTTAAAACTCCTGCCACAGAATTGATGTCAGAGGCATCTGTCATATCTGCCAAGGGATCATCCCCTCTCTCAAATGCCTCTCGGAAATGATTAATTTCAACTTGAGACCCAGATACTCGGAATATTCCTTGGTGCTGAAGACCTGGAACAAAAGAAACAAAATTAGCATGCCAATACAGAATCCGAATTAATAGCTGCGACTAGTTCCAAATAATCGGTTTGTAGATATCTTAAATCTTCTCGAAAAGTAAAATAGAATAGGTCCGAATAATCCAGAAAGAAAATCGCCCCTAGTAAAGAGATGCTTTCCAAGCAGGATGACCTACTAAATTTAAAATGCTTTCGATTTTTTCACACAGATACGGCGTCATAAATGTATTGCTGCGTTTTAGACCTAGTTGCGTTTAGTTGCGTAGGCCTAGTTGCTTTTTTTTCGGAAAATTGTCTAATAGCAAAAGAACACAAGATCTTCAAACCTAATTTCTCATTCGTGCTGTAGTTTGTACAACACGCATGGTACCAATCATTGTAGCAACACGCTAATCACTGAATACCCTCTAATAAACTTAAAACATATTATTAATAAAAGACATATTAAAACAAATCTAAAAATTTTTTGACTTTAGAATTTGTATTCCTTCACAGATATATAAATCATTGAGGGGAGGGGAGGTAGCCTGCAAAACCTTCTTCCGCTCAAAATTTTCAAAGCAAAAAAAAAAAGAAAAGTCTGCCAAGATTTTAGAAATGGAATAATTTTGTATTCCAGTGTTGATCCCTACAACCCGGCTGCATATTAAAACTGAGCAACATCTTAAAATTGTGATGAGTTCTTTATTCTATCAGCAGAAAACAGTAAATAAGACCTCTTTAATACAAGTGATTTGTAAACGTTATAGCTTTATTTAAGAAATGGGTACTTTCCGTTAGAATCTACCTGAAAAGTCTTCCCTCCTTGCCGCAGAAGATTGAATAATTTTTGGAGAAAACATGCTTTTTTTGTCATATTTCAAACCCTTTAGGGATGATTGTCCAGTGAAAAATGCCAAGATGATGATATAATACTACAATATAAACCTGCACAGAAATAGTTTTTGAGATTTCAGATAGCATTGTTTAAACCACAGTCACTAGGATTCCTTACCAAAGGAGTTAAGTGAAAAGCCTTACCGTATAAGTTAATAACTCGTATACAGCTTTTCACAATTAGTGGTATGTCTTTCCCTGTGACTTCTACGTATTCTTCAATGCTTCCTCCAAATAGTTTCGGTTGGCCTATTCGTGGCGTTCGGCCTATTCGTCTTCTTGGAGGTCTTTGCTGACCCTGCACAACAAGTGGAGAGGCAGGTACTGTCATCTCAGAGAACTCGTTCCCTAGTGACCGACGTATCAAATCAAGCTTGGCTTGTAGACGGTACTGACGATTAGATCGAAGGATATATTCTTTAAATTTCTGAAAAGTTAAACATGGATGAGAAAAACTGCGGACATTAAAATGTAATAAAAAAAAAAATGTTTGTGCAGACAGGATATAAAAATAGAAGGTAGTAAAAAAACGAGAATGATACTAAATTGTGATAGAATGAATAAAATCTACTTTTTTATTCAGCTTAATAAGAAGGATAGGAAAAAAGGATAGGCAGATCTCACGTAGGTTTTTCATATCTATATTTTTTTGGCATAAATCTTTGCCATAGTAAAAAAAACGAGAACGCTAATACACTGTAACAGAATGAATAATTTTTTTTCAGCTTATATGAAAGGTAAGAAAAAAAGGATAGGAAAATCTCACGTAGGTAAAAAAAAAGAGAGCGATAGTAAATTGTGATTTTTTCCAGCTTATCTTCCTAAAAATTTTCCAATATAACTTATTTTTAACTGGAAATAAATATTAATTTGCATAGATAATTACATAGAGAATATTTTTAATTTCTATAAAAATATGTTAGATCTAATAAAAAGCTTTTTTTAAAGTCCTGTGGGTTATTTTAAAGATAATAAAAATTAATTATACATTAAAATTAAATCACAGACAGATACAAAAAGTTAAAAAATTAAACTTGGATACACTATTTCTTTTTCTTCGCAAAAACTCTTGACAACATTGTTAATGAAGAATATCTTTCGCAAACAGCGTTTCCACTATAGCTGATTTTTTCAGGGTTTCTTTGATTTTTCCCAAAATAAAATTAGATACTCCGAACACTCTCCGAAAAAAAAATTCAAAACTGAATGAAAGCCAAATTTGAAATGTGGGTATATACCCTTTCTATTGTTTAATATTTTGAATAAGTATTTTGGAATCGTTTGCCGGACTTAAATTGATTTGACTATTTTTGGCCATTTTCTGGTTGTTAGATTCTTGTAGAGGATAAAAAAAAATCGGCAACATTGTTAATGATGAATATCTTTCGCAAACAGTGTTTCCACTATAACCGATTTTTTCAGGGTTTCTTTGATTTTTCACAAAAAAAAACTAGATTCTCCAAACACTCTCAAAAATAAAAAAAACTTTACTGAATGAAAGCCGAACTTGAAATGTTGGTAAATAAAATATTATAATTATTTAATATTTGAAATAAGTATTTTGGAATCGTTTGCCGGCCTTATATTGATTTGACTTTTGTTGGCCTTTTTCTGTGGACATATTCCCAAGATCAGTCATTCTATACCTTCTTCTATTGAAAACCTCTCCATTTTGATACCGAAAAATTTAGTCAATATCGACTTTTAAATTTCTGCTTTCTGCATGAAAATCAAATCTATGCAATCCGAATTTGACGAATTTAACTCAAGTATCAGCTCTTATACAGTCGGCAACAAACTGAACCCAAGAATATACACAGGGGAATGGGTACAGCCAGAGAAGTAGATTCTCTGACTAGGCAAGGATCGACAGAACTACAAAAGCTTGATATCAATTTATGGCACACGGGGAGAACACGGAATTTCTTGGTGTCAACATCCACGTCTAGATAACATGGGGGGGAGAGGAATATTATCTTAAAGTGGGCTTCGTGAAAAGAACATGACTTGGACAATAGGGGGTAGTTTTATTATACTTGGAGAAAGGATGAAGTATTTGGGGAGGATTAGATCATTAAGCCGTCTGCATTTTTGTCAAATATGTGAGAATAATGATTGAGTTAAAGAAATTCAATTGAAAGGAACTGATGAGTTAGTTAAGGTTTATTGCAGGGCGAAGATAAGGTAGGAAAAAATTGATATACCATTAGATTCTATATTCAATGCGCTTTCCAGGCATAATAGCTGTCGTTGCAATTGCTTCCCAGCTTCTCCACCTTAATGAGGCCAATTATGGGCCTAGGCTATGCACTAAAGTTTACTCATTAGTGTGCGTTTCCCATTATCTTTTGTACTTATTTCTCTTCATCGTTTGGCTCATAATGCCAAATACAAACCAACTTGAGAAAAAAAGAAATCAGCAAACTTTTTCAATAAGCATTTGGGTACAATAACATATGGCAAAAATACACATATTTTTAGATACATTGTATAACATACCAATCTAATTATTGGTCGCTTTTAGGAAAAAAAATCAAACAACCAGAATACCAAGAATATTCCGGTATCATTCAGTGTCTTTAGCTTACAAATATACCAGCCATCGAAATAACGTTTCTTGAGCACAAAAATGAGCCTGATGGCCAGAGCCCTCTATTTGGGTGGGCAAGGATAGTGTGTGCTCATCAAAAATCTTTAGAAGCAAACAAATTCGTATCGTTGAAATTTTGCTTTTCTGAGCGTATGAGTAAACCTAAGATGGACCCAGGGGACAATTTTGATGACCTTGTTACTTTAATTTTAGTACTTTTGGGTTCATTTCTAAAGGAATCTGACGCGTACTCGAGGGGGAAGTCCTTCTGAAAGGCAGGTTTGAAATTTGATCTCAGTTTCACAGGGGAGTTTTCACTACACTTTTACATAGGTTAATATCATCTCACACTACCCTACTTAAAAAAAACTTGTGCATTTTCATCATTATACCCATGTTACAGCATTTATTAAATGAAATAATACCGAGTAGTGGGTGTTGTCATTCCAACTATCCAATATTAATCACGACCTAACTACGCTTGATTACTATATTAATGTTATGTTGATTTTTCTGGGACAAATATTTTTGATTAATCTTGTGGGATAATAGGTCATTACATCTGTTGCTATAATATATTACCCTTATAGATAGGGAGGCAAATCAGGGGGAGATGGCCACAATTTTAAAAAGTGCTTATTTTTGTATTTTCAGTTAAAAGGAATCGAAAAAACGCCCCATTCCTAGATCTAAGAAAAATACCTTTGTTGTTTTTTTAATTGAATTTTTTTTAATAAATCCTTGCCTCTCCCCCAGAATCCATGAATTTGGTTATCCTTCTTACAGATGTTATTCAATTAATCTAATTCAAATTTCAACTTACAACCAAATAGAAGTCCTCAGTCTCAAGTCTATCTGGCTTCAATTTGGGAAGAAGGCTTTCGGGTAAGCGTCCATTAGACTCCTCTGTGAAGAGATGTGCAGTGAACTTCTGAAGTTCATCATCTGAGATCATTGACACGAGGCTCTTCTCGGCCGTTTCAATTGTTTTCCAAATTTCCTCAGACTCCGCACGGAGCGATGTCAGTCTCCGCATTAGCATATTGGCACGAGACATAAGTTCGTCTTTAAGGTCATCATTGACTGTCAGGTCTATGTTTGACCCTGGCTCCTGAAAAAGCGAGAAATAATCTTCTAACATTATTTTAATGCAAACAAATTTTTTTACTTTTTTAGCGCTAGTAGTTTTATGGATAATTTTATTTTTGAATCAAAATGGAATAGTTGCGGTCATCAATTAGTCATCAATTAGGTTATCACGGCTAATTATAGAAAAAATCAAGACAGATAGTCTAATTGAGTGAAAGGCAATTAACTCCCCCCCCACCCCTTATTAGGATTGTATAAAAATGATGTTAGTTCATTTGTTAATAGATATGTCAATCTATTATCCGTCCATGCCTCACTCCTAGGGCAGAAACACCGAATTGATTTTTGGTATTTCCTTAAGTAAAATATAGTGTTTGCTAAAAAGATAAGATTACATTTCTAAACATAGTGTAAACGTTGGTAATAGAAAAGTGTCTTAGGATTTTCAAGCCTCGAAATTTTTCTTTTATTCCTCAGCAGATTCAAAATTTTTAGTAAATCTCAGCTTAATGTTGAACTGAAATAATACTTGAAATATTTGGTAAGAGATTCTAAAGAAGTATGACATACTAAATTCAGAGACAAAACTGGAGCTTGTCTATTACCTGTTGACATCATTGACTGTCAAGTTATAAATGAACAAGGTCCCTGAGCAAAAACAAAATTAAAAAGCAAGTAACATGCGTTTTTTTTTTTTTGCCATTTTAGCAATGTTGACAAAAATGACATAAGGTTTCTCTTCTAGCACTAATGGTTTTGCCGAGTATCTTTTTTCTCTTTTGTGGTGAATATATGGTATTCAAGACAACAAAAATATAAAATATAAAACAACAAAAATATAAAACAAATCGTCACGCAAAAACTGCTCTTAATAGAGAAATTTGGATTACTTCAAGTTGGGTGGAAGAATCGTTAATGAATATTAGAAATTTGTTGTTATTAAAATTTGAGATTTGTAGCCAGCTTATTTCTGGTTGAACGGAAATAAAAAGAAATGAGTTACACATTTGGGAGCGCTGTATGAAGCAGTTTTGTGTTCTAATTAGAAAGATGTACCTGTAGCACGTGTTCGTGTAGCATCTGTGGCATCTGCTGAAACCAAATGCTGTCATGTTTATGTTTAGCCCTGGTTAAAAAAAAAATTAATAGAAAGTAATACATGATTTGTAGACATTATAACTCATCTCGGTTTTCCATTTGTTATGACTGTCTGAATCTATCTCAATGGCAAAACAAGCCTCCATTACAATCATACAACTTGTATATATTTGACTTAAATAAGTCTTGAGACCACACAGCAGAAACCATCAGCTTATACGGGAGCCAGGCGCCCCCCTTCATCTTACCCCGCAGACACTGGAAAGACTTCGGATGATCATTGTTTTATGTCTGCTTTGACCATGTTGGTGATGCTTAAGGAGTCCCTGTGCGGACACAAACAAACGAAAGCGAAACAAGAAACGGTAAATAATTATTTCGGCTGGCGAAAAAATAGGAAAAGTACGGATATATGGATAACCGTAGTAAAGGACCCTAAAACGACTTCGGATGATTTTTTTTTATGTCTGCTTAGGCCACAATGTTAAATCTTAGCCAGTCCCTATCACAATCAAACAAAGCAGGAGTAAGAAAAGGAAATTAATTTTGG